>NW_026933463.1:0-5750 GCF_032062105.1 Saccostrea cuccullata
CTTTTTTTCCCCGATGTAGGTAAAACCTTTTTAGGATTAGTAGACATGTTATGTCAATTTGCGGAATCAAGGTCATTTTGCGCGCACGTGCTTGCAAGAGCGTGCACGTGCAACACGCGAAATGATCAATATAATAGATATAGCCACAACTTTTCTTTTTTTAGATGAAATGCTTTGAAACTCATAATGTAAGGATATATTAGTAGTATAGACATGACGACATGGTGAAAATAGCAAGATCTCACGCGCATGCACGTGCACTTCGCTCTGATTGGCTGCAACTAAAGTCTCAATATCTTTCTTGTTTTTTGACGAAATCCTTTGAAATTTTGAACATAGCCATGCATTAGGATATCCTACAACATGAAATAAAGCAATTATCATGAAAACACGTGAATGCACGTGCGCTGCAATCTGATTGGCTGAAAATTTAAACAGCTATAACTCCCTTGGTTTTCAACCAAACAGGATGGGATTAGGAGATACAGATAGATATAATGGACTTCTACATGTAGGTATGGTCAGCATGCACATTCATACACGTGCGTGTACATGTACTGCAATCTGATTGGCTGAAACTTTAAACAGCTATAACTCCCTAAGTTTCACCCAAACGGGGTGGAATTTAGAACATAGATAGATGTAATGGACTTCTACAAGAAGGTATGGTCACCATGCTCATGTATGCACGTGCGTGCACGTGAAATGAGTAAAATCAAACATACACTTGAATGAGCGTATTTTTAAAATTATTTTGGATTAAATACTTTAATATTCAGTGTATTAAAAATATAGATTGTGTAGACAAGATGATATGGTCATAACGCAAATGCATTCACATGTGCACGCGTGCAATGCTAAAGTTTAAATGATTTTTGTACATTTCTTTGTAAATGTTGTTAAAAAATGGATAGAGTTTGTCTTATTTAATGAATGGACAGGGAATATGGCACCAAAAGGGAGTTGGGGAGCGTTTGGGTACATCTGTAACGGTCCCCGTTTCCCTTTGAGAATTTTTAGTCATATTAAGACTCCATCACTTGCTGGCCTGACTCTGTGACAAAGAACCTGGGTTTATACGCTCTTTTCCGAAGGGTCGGTCGAACTCGAGATCTCGCAGTGGGATTTGAACCCGCAACATTAGGATAAACACTTCAGAGGCTGAGCTAACTCTTTTTCCACAACGCCACGCTAACGACATTTACCTTTTGAGATTCTGCTTTGAAACAAATATAATGAGATTGAATATACGGAAAAATCACAAGAGGCCCATGACCTACGACGCTAATCTGAGTAAGACTATTTATGCTGCTCAGTTTTTTCCTACTTGTAATATATAATTAATGTGGCCCACTTTACGCCTGGGGATCATGATTTCAATTTAAAGTCCACACTACCCCAGAATGCTTCCACATACGTTTCAGCATTTCTGGCCCAGTGGTTCTTGAGAAGAAGGATTTTAAAAGATTTTTCCTATATAATTCAATGTAAAAGTTTAAATCACTATTTTGTCTACCCCCCCCCCCCCCTTCCTACCGGAGGGATTATAATTGGAATAATTTAGAATCTACACTACCCAAGAATGCTTAAACATAAGTTTGCGTTTTCTGATTCAGTGGTTCTTGAGAAGAAGATAAATGACCCTACCATTTTTTGTGTTTTCTTAATTAACTACTTTTGTAAATGGGCTACGCTGTCCATTTCAAAGAAGGTCCATACTTTTACGGATCCGGTTTTAATTTTACACACCGATGTAAAATTATCATTGTGTATTGAGTTAAAATGTTTTGGATGATTGAAAATAATTTAGCAAGTATATATTTGTTTATTATAGTTTCATTTTGCATTCAAAACATTTAATACATGTATACATTAATCATTATTTATGGAAATAAACACTGTGCCCTCTGTCCATAGGATTTATATGTCATTTAATAATACACAGACTCAAAATTCTTAATTGCCTTTATGGGCCTAAAACTTTTTAATTAAAAAAAAAAAACAAATTAACTTGAGATCTATTTTTATTGATTGTTTTAAAGCCTGTACATGTACTTATATCATCTTCTTAAATTTTACTTTTATTTTTAAAAATAATGATTGAAAAAAAATGATATCCCAAAAATGGGGGTATGCATGTTCAAAAGGTTGTTTTGTTAAATTTATCTGGTCTACCAACTTTATGGAGATAACGAACAGTATTCAATACCAAAGTCCATAAAACAATACAAAATAGGCGCAAAGCAAACACGAACCTCCGAAACATCAGAGGTGGGATCAGGTGCTATGGAGGAGTGAGCATCCCCTGCCGACAGGTCACATCCGCCGTGTGCTCCTTGTCATGATCGGGATTTAACGGAAAAATCCGTCGTCAATTCAGTGAATAAAATGGACTAACAATTAGTATGAAACACGTCAGTCAGCATTTGACTCAATGATCAATTGTATTTGTTGTATTTGAATAAAAGAATTGCATATAAACGGTTTAGACTTTGAGAATTTTTAAAAATAAAGATATCTGGAGATTTTCTTCTGAATGATGTCGACAGATTCAGCATCAATTAGTTAATGTTTTTCAAATTAGGTAAACATTTCAAATATTCTCTTGCCAAAAGAGTATTTTTGATTTTCATAATTTTAGCATAAATTTAATGTTATTTGGTGTATAGCCAAATAAAATATGATGTCACACTTTTTGTGTTCAGTTTAGACTGTTGGATTTTTAGAAGTATGTACCTCGAGACTCGTTGTTTAAGGAATCACTGTCTAGTTAGTATAGTATGCCAGGGCATCAACGATAGTGGAAAACATGGGATGATTCGCCCGTTATGCATAAATTATCCCATGTTTCCCACTATCGTTGATCTCCCTGGCATACTATACTAAGTAGACAGTGATTCCTTATATTTTCATTTCATTGTGAAATAAAATTGTAGATTTAGACTTTAAAAATGTAGACATAGACTTAAATTACACGAGGACGTCCATGCCAATTTTAATAGTCCTCGCCCACTGACGTCAAACACATAGGCAGCCGCACGAGATTTACATGCATATTTGGCCTCCTTAGCGTCAGACACAGAGACAGATGCGCCCGAGATTTGCATGCATATTAGGCCTCCTTAGCTCCTGACCTATCGACTTGCCTAATTTACATTCTGACAGAATTATCAAGAAATAAACTCCGACAACTTTCAAAGAGTTATCACAGAGAAAAAAAATCAGAAATGGAAATATATGAAAATTAACCTGCAAGGATGTGTCGTTAATTGGTGTTTTTGTTAATTTATGCCTTATTAAGGGTATTCTAATAAGAAATATCAGTTTGTCAAAAAGTTTTGAAATATAGACCTACCTTAGAAAAAAAAAAAAAAAAAAAACAAACGTTACCCTTTACCCATGGATGTTTTGTAAAAAGTTTGGTCAAAATTGGTCCAGTGGTTCTTCAGAAGAAGTCGAAAATGTGAAAAGTTTACAGACGGACGGACAGACGGACAACATGTGATCAGAAAAACTTACTTTCAGCTATCTGCTGATGTGAGCTTAGACGGATTTGGAAAATGTGTAGATTAATTAAATTAGACATTTTTTTATTTGTGAAAAAATCTATGCACGGTTTCAGATATAACAGAGAGAAAAAAAACTGTTGAGATGAGGATGAATTTCTCAAAGGTGTAATGAATGGTGCCTATATAAACATGTTTTCATTAATAACTCACTCGAGCTTTTTCAATGATAAAATACTTCAACAAGAAACTTCATATGAAGACTTTTTTAAATGTATTAAGAAATCCGCCCATTTTTCAAGTTAGATGTTATGAATGTGACGGAATGCAAATAAATACGGATTAAAACTGGTATATCTGAAATGATCACATAATTTTCGTCTTACATTGAGAGCAGAGAATTACAAATTATTAAAAGGATGAGAAAGTTTTTGAACGTGGTTGTTAATAATGAGAATTGAATTAATAATGAGAAATTCCCCAGCTGTCCAGGTTTTGTCACTCTTCTTAATTTCTTGGAAATTTGAAGACATTTATCATTTTAATTATCGATTTAGCATTTAACTCGCATAATAAGGGGAAAAAAAGGTTGTGATGAAGTGAATGTTCTCAGAAAAAAATACGTTTGACAACTGCATTTGTATTCAAAGGAAATAAAATATTATATAACAGAGACAGATCTTTCATCTTTCCTCATATGCATCAATCATTCCATTTTAAGAAAAAAATCAATAATTAAACCTTATTTAACCTTCAATAGGAAAAACGTTTCATCTCTCATTACACAAAATTCAATTAAAATATTTAGCACAGAAATCAAAATCATATCATTTCTTGTCAGAAATGTGAATTTTTTTTTATTATTATGTCATCCTTCTTCTTTATAAGCAGGACTATCTTTTATATTCACAAAATTACTTACTGAAATGCATGAGATGAAGAGCTTTCTAGTTCTTGTCCTAAACCCGATATTTAGGTATATAAACTACTTTTCATCAATTAGCAATTGTTACTTTCATGTCGTGTCTTCTCTTATATTCCTACCGATACAGTCTTTCTGCAAGTTCCGAATTTTGACCGGTACCGAATAATTAATAATTTAAGAGCTTCTCTTCTATAAGGATTACGTACATAATCTAATAATTTATAAGTGTCGATTAATACATTCAAACGTAAAAATGAGTTGATACCCATAGAAGAAGGCTTATTTATGAGTGATTGAATTATGCTTAGTTTTTTATTTTTTTATTTTTTTATTTTTTTTTTTTTGATACCCATGCAATTTTAAGGTTTCAGTTTATCGCTTACTTGAAGATCGAATTACTAGAGTATTTTTACAGAAATTTAAATGTCTTTTTCAACAATTTCTGTTCACCGTGCAGCGTCTTTAATTTACTTGAAATAGAAACCTCGCACTTGAAGAGAATCGACATACTTTTACAAAAACAAATTCCAGGAATCAAAAGTAAGTTTGATATGTAACTCTAACAATATATACTAAAACTTGTTTAACTCTGTAGAGACTTGAAAAGAAACAATTTACAATAAATATTTAGAAAACTGGAAAATTAGGTATCAAAAGTAAGTTTGATATGTACTCTAACAAATACTAAAAACTTGTTTAAAATAAATATTTAGAAAACTGGAAAATATTCGTGTTGTCATTTTACTAGTTTCGAATACCCATTTTAAATACTATTATAAATTCATTTTTCGTTGTTTTCTTCATTGTAAACGTGACTTATTGTACCCCCGCTTGAAAAGCAGCATAGTAGTCAACTTAAAAATAACTAGTAGACTAATTGTTCACTGAACAATTAGAAGGTCTTTCCACCTTCTTCTTCTTCTTTTTTTTAATGTTTCCAAGTAATTTGAATTGTTATAAAAAAAAAAAAAAAAAAAAAAAAAAAATCAATAAGTGCTGCCAGCAGGATTCGAACCGTTGACCCACAGCCATCAGATTGCCAGGCGAGCGCTCTACGCACTATACCACAGGCACCGATGACATTTTTTTCCGTAAACTAAGAGTGAAGAAAAAAGAAGAATTGAAAGCACGTGGATTTAAATAAAAATAGTACAGAAACACGTGTATTTATTTGTTTGTTATGGAACATAGAGAGGAATAATGAATAGTTCTGAGAAAAACGATTGGTGGATAATGAAAATGGAGATTTCCTATTAAAAAAAATCATTTGAGTTTGTTTGTAGTTTTAATAGTTGAGTTTAAACATACAGAGCTTATGA
>NW_026933464.1:0-5649 GCF_032062105.1 Saccostrea cuccullata
CCATTAACATCTTTTTAAGTAAAATACAGGTGTATCAGACTTAGTGATATTTTTTTTTTCCCCCTAGAATATATTTATTTGTATGTTTTTTAATATTCTTAATATTCTTAATATTTTTAAATATGTAATTGTCTTTTTTAATATATTAGCTTTTTCAGTACAATCCCGTGTTGGAATTTTTTTTATATTCATCTTTTTTTTTTTTAAAAACACAAGAATGTTTTTTTTTTATTTTTGAAATTATATTTTGTTTACCTTTCCTCCCTATGTTCTCCCATATTAATATTAAACCTAAGCTCTTTTAAAATATTCTCTTGGAAATAAGTAAAAGAAGCCTTCTCTCACGTCTGTTTTTATTCCATCAATTTCTTTGGGAAAATTCCTTTTCCTCATAGGTAAACTCCTTTACATGAGCAATACAGTACAATACTAGGTTCAAAAGAAATTTTTTCTCCATTTTTTTTAAATTACCACCATTTTTTTTCTAGGTTTGAGTGCTCCTCAAAAGGGGAAAGGGAAATTTCGTTCTCAAACACTGTTCTATTTTTGATAAATCAGCATTGTTTATTTTATGTTGATGGTCAGTTCAAACTTGGAAACAGACATGCATTCAGGAGAGGTATTTTTCCCAAGTTTGCATTTAATGGCAAAACTTTCTCCAAAATATTCGAATTCTCTTTCATCAATAATGTTAACTTCATCAATGACCAAGACAAAAGCATCTTTCAAACCATCGTGTAACATCTGTTTTCCCATGTAGAGATGAACATTTTCATGAGCGGGACCTTACCAAACCTTTTAAGAATTCTTTAGTACTCATTTTTGTCCTGTGCGCATTCTGAAAAGATTATTAATTAGCATTAGTGAACTACTTGTATGTACAAAATAACACACGAGTTCTTGCATGTCTGAAACACACATTAAGCATATCAGGCATCTCAATACCAATAGTGCAAAACGCAAAACGAAATATTTTATCGCATTTACAGTAAAAATGCATTAGGATCACTAACAATTATGAAAAAGTACACATAATGCTGCAAAGCTCAATTTCATCACATTTAGGACATATTTTCCCAAAAGTTTTATTCAGTGAACTCTCAGCCTAACTTAAATCTTTCACTAAATATGAGCTATTCTATGGGGAAACAGAAAATATTAACGTATTTTTTATATTAATTACGTATGGTTAAATTGTATTCATGAGGGAGAACATAAATAATGTTAACATGATGTAATAATAAAAATATCTAATTATTGTGTTGTATAGTTATATCGACTTCGTGCAAGATTGTATTGTTAACATATTAAATCATTGGAAAATATAACATAAATTAAAATCTTAACCTCATTGTTCATTTTTGCACATTAAAGATCAAAGCAAGGAAATAACAATTATATGAACACTCCTGTCATTATAATCAAGAGCTTTCAAAGCTCCTAAGTTTGTGTGTTTTTTTCAAAGGTGGTATGGTAAAAGAATTTTCTGTCTTTTTGTTTGCTAAAATAGCGTTTTTCTGATGTTCAAAAGACATGTATATTAATAATAATGATAATAATAACTAGATGAGCAACGGGTAGGTTTTGTTGAAATTCTCGATAAGATAGATGTGATTTTGACTGAATATTGTTAAAAGAGAATGACATAAAGTTTTTCTTATTTTTATTTTTCTCATTTTTATCACGAATTCTAAATTTTTGTTCAATAAGGCTTTAAAAAATATTCACCCTTTTCAGAAAAGATAAAAAATATACATTTTGGTCCATGCGACCCCTAATTACGTAACATATGATCAAAATATTATCATATATTGTTGCAAAAAGTTAAATGAAACTTTTACGAAGGAATGTATAACAATATATTGATCATTAGAGAGTTATAGATAAAAAATTTTGGCCCCTCTGAGCCCCTTATTTGAGGGGTCAGTCCCTTTTTTTTGATATCATATGAAAGGTCTTGTGATTTTGAAGTTTTTTTGTTAACACTTATTCAGAGATTTCTTTTGGTTGTGGGAAAGCCAATGGAAAAATTATGGGGCCGCCCCTACAAGTCTGTAAAAAGGGGGTTTTTTCGAAACCCCAAATAACAATTTTTTAAAATTTTTATTCTGACCATCTTTTGTTCAATATTGCTTATCAAAATAATTCCTCTTTTCAAGATTGAAGCGTCAAAGATTTAACCCCCTTTTTACGTAAAATGCTTGATATTATAAAAGTTTATAAATATAGTTGCAAATTGTCTAAAATTAAAAAAAAATTTAAAAATCGACAAAAAAAGTAATAAATTTTTTGGACACACGGGGGATTGAACCAGGGTCCCCGGGTGACAACCCAACCCCCTAACCATTCGGCCATTGGAATGCCGCTTCAGTTTTCAAATGCAAATATCTCAAGTTTGACTTTTTAATTATCAAACTAATTACATATTTCGCTTTAAAAACCCTATCAATTCTAAAACAAAAATATTAAAAACGAAAACGAAAAGTTGAAAAATTGCGTTTTTTAATTTCGCTTCCGGTATCGACCGGAAGTATTACGACGAAAAAAAAAAGGGGAATTTGCAACGCTATTAATCATGAACTATCCTCTCCAATTAATTTCAATACATATCCTAAGCAGTTTTCGCTACTAAATCAAGAAAAAATTGTATTTTAAAAATCAGAAAATCAGAAAATTGTCCATATCTCACGAGTGGAAGTCAGCGTCAACAAAAAAAATTCCAGAAAGATTCAGTTCAGTACCTATCAGATGTGAAAGTTTCATGAAAATTTGGGCCCCAATTTTCAGAAATTGCGTGCAAAAAATCGGTAAAATAATAAAACAACTAGATGAGATCTCGTTGCGAGTTTTTTTGACAGCTGGTATGGTATAAGAATTTTCTGTCGTTTTGTTTGCTTAATTAGCGTTTTTCTGATGTTCATATAGACATGTATATTAATTATAATAATAATAATAATAATAATAATAATAACTAGATGAGCAACGAGTAGGTTTCCCGTTGATTTTCTCGATAAGATGAGATGTGATTTTGACTGAGATATTGTTAAAAGAGAGTGGCATTAAAGTATCCTAAAAAAAGCCCCTTTTTGAGACATAAACATAAAATAAAAAGCATTTTCCCCCTTGTGCCCCCTAATTCCGTAGCATTGGATCCAAATTTTATCAAATACTGTTGCAAATCGTTAAGATGAATACTTTTGCTTCAGTAATTATTACAAAATATTGAACATTAGAGAGTTATAGATTAAAAATTTGGCCCCTTGACCCCCAATTTAGGAGTGGCCCCTTTCTCTTGATACAAAAGGAAAGGTCTTGTATTTTAAAGATTTTTTGTTAAACTCTATTCAGAGATTTTTTTTCGTTTTGGAGATATGCTTAATAAAAATTTTTAAGGGCCACCACAACAAGTCCCTAATGGGCCTTGAAAAAAATTCAACGTATGCATATTTTTAAAACATTATTTTGACTATCTTTTTTTCAATATTGCTTATCAAAATACCCCCCTTTTTTGAGATAAATCGTCAAAGATTTGACATTCTGGCCCCTTGTGACCCCTTATTGCGTAAAAAAATATGAAAACTTTTCCCCCTTTTTTCTTGATACCAAATGAAATATCATGTGATTTTAAAGAATTTATGTTCAACCCTTATTCAGAGATTTCTTTTCGTTTTGGAGATACGATGAAGGGAAAAATTTAGGGGCCATCCCTAAAAGTCCTTAATTGTGCCGTTTTACAAAAATTGATGGTTTGCCATTTTTTGTTAAATATTGCTTATTAAAATATTTCCCCTTTTTGAAATATAAAGCGTCAAAGATTTGCTTTTTGGTTGTGCCCCTAATTACGAACATATGATCAAAATTTCATATAATGTTGGAAATTGTTAAGATGAATACTTTTTGCTTCAGTAATTATAACAAATTATTGATCATCAAAGAGTTAAAGATAAAACAATTTTGGCCCCTTTTGAGCCCCATATTTGAGGAGTCAGCCCTTTTTTTATATTAAAAAAAAGGCCTTGTGATTTCAAAGACTATTTATTAAATTTAAATTTTGAGTTTTTAAATATGATGAAGGGAAATATTTAGGGACCACCCCTACAAGTCCTTAATGGGGCCATTTCACAAAAATTCAAAGTATGCATAGTGTTAAAAGCATTATTCTGACCATCTTTTGTTCAATATTGCTTAAAAAATGTTCCCCTTTTGAGGATGAAGCGTCAAAGATTTAGCATTATGGCCCCTTGTGACCTCTAATTACAGCAATGATAAACATTTTATAAATATTGTTGCAAAGCGTTTATATGAACATCTTTGCTTCTGTATTGTATCAAAAAATATTGATCATTAAAGAGTTTATGATGAAAGATTTTGGTGGAGCCCCAAATTTTAGGGGCCACCCCTTTTTTCTTGATATCAAACGAAAGGACTTGTGATTTCAAAGACTTTTTATATTCAACACCTTTTCAGAGATTTCTTTTTGTTGTTAGATATTTAATATAAATTTTTAGGGGCCACCCTTTCAAGTCCTTAATGGGGCCATTATACAAAAATTCAAAATAAGCATATTTTTTAAAAATTATTTTAGCCATCTTTTGTTCAATATTATTTACAAAATATCCCCATTTTCAAATATGAAGCGTCAACGATTTGGCATTCGGGCCCCTTTTGTCCCCTAATTACGTAGCATACGATCAAAATCTTATAATATATTGTAGGAAAGTGTTCTTTTTCCCTAGTGGGCTGTTGACAAGGCCAAGCTTATTTTGTATTTTTGTTATGGAGATTATGTGTTTGTTACCTTGAAGGGTTTTTTTCATGTTTTTTGTTTTTTTTTTAGTTATAGTTGATTATGTAATCTATATCATAGTTTTGGATTTTACATGTATGTATTTACATGTTTTATAATTTTAAAAAATTTTATCTCAATTTGAGTAAAATTTTTGCAATACAGCCTGGTGTTGTGTCTTTTCGCTACTTCAATACAGGGTAAATGAGCATTTACTGAGCAAAACATTTCAGTCATGATAAAGACGAAGGCATATAATATATTGTTGCAAATCGTTAATATGAACATCTTTGCTTCTGTAATAATCACAAAATATTGATCATTAAAGAGTTAAAGATGAAAGACTTTTGGCCCCCATAAGCCCCTAATTTGAGGGGTCGCCCCCTTTTCTTCAAACATGTGATACTTCTTTTCATTCTGCATAACTTTTGTTCAATATGTCTTTACAAATTAAAAGAGATGAGAAGATATGAAACAAAAGTTGTAAAATTTTGTGAGATGTTTATGAGACATTTTTTTGAGCCTCGGTGCCTTTTGCACTAGAAAGATTCGGAAAAAAGCCCCAAATCAAATTTTGCCCCTTTCTTTCACTGAAAATCTTAATTCAATATCTTAAGTCGTTTCGGAGGAGTTTCGGCCATTGTGGCCCCGCGCCCTACAAGCGGGGGTCTTGATTTGAACTTCAATATTTTTTGGGGAAAAAGCGAGCTGGAAATAGCCATCTTTTTAATTGCAAAATGATCTATAAATATATTTTAGCTTTAAAAAAAGATAGGTATACAGGACCTGTATCGTTATTTTTACACGATACACGATACGATAGGATACACGCTCGATACGATAGGATAAACGCAAAACACGAT
>NW_026933465.1:0-56204 GCF_032062105.1 Saccostrea cuccullata
TCTAAAAAGGTCAACCAATCAAAGGGTCAAGGCGGAAAGGTTTAGAATGTTGATAACCAAAGATCTCGACGTAATAAATATGAACTTTAATATTCATAGCTAAACCTTTGCAAAACAATGTCAAACTCTACGGTCAAGAGGCCATATTTGTAAACCAAAGAAGGGTATTTTTATAGGAATGAAACATAAAAATTCAAAAACACTAGCACTAACCTGTGGATAATTTTTTATGCCGGTGGACATTAGAGTAAACATACTTAATTTAATCTTAAGTCATAAAAGTTACGTTAAATGGATAATACACCTTAACTTCCTTCCAGTTTGAAATTAAATGAAGTAATTACGATTAATTTTGTGTGCTTTATGTGAAGAAGAATCGAGATAATACAAACCTTTAAAGGGGTTTAAAAAAACAATTCGGTAGGGCACACTAACATTCCATGGTGCACAATAAATTTCAAATAAAATTTCTAGCTATATTCACATGCAATCCCAGTCTTCTTTTAAATAAAAGAAATGTAAATAAAGACTCATCTTGCTATAATCATGATAATATAAACATATTAAAATATTTCTACTTTAAGAATTTCTTTGGGTCTGAATACACTATGATTGTGTCAATATTTGCTTCAAATTGATTCATTTGTTATCTAATTGGAAAGTTAAAAAACCCTGCGATGTTCAAGACTGGATGGTAATAATATAATTCACTTAACAGTTTTAATTGTAAGTACTTCAACTATACCTTCTTACATATAATTTCTTTAATTTCAGGTAAATACCATGATTTGTCACTGGAAGAAAGGAGTTTACTGTACAGTATACTACTAGCAGATAACTTTACTTTGCATGTCAACGACAGATCATTCCTGAACAATTTTAGAAAAAGATTCTTTCCTGAACACATCTCATTTGATGATTCTAGTATGGATAATTTACCTGCTGAAATCTTAAAAACACATGACAGTTTGCAGACCTTCACCTCTGAGAACGTCAGAAATGACGTCATGTACGCATTTGTGACAGAGTGCCTCGTTTTGGACAGGGATATGGATGTGTTCCTTGAAACAGTGTCACGTTCCTTCATATCAGAATTCTGTAGATCCTGGGGATATGAAAGAAGAGAGGGGGAGAGGTGTATATATATTCATCAACCACGGCGAGATAGTCCGGAGAAGAGGTTTGAGCTCTTTATTGACAGGCTAGGAACGGACATTATAGCACACTGTACAATGTCAGATTGGAGCGCCCATAGCAGTGTCGCTAAACGTTGTGAGTGTTTCTTCTTTTAAATACTAGTATATAATTATGAACACTAGAAGCAATTTAATACCTGACACTTTATGATATGGACAAAATTCATGGAGCACAGAATTTACATTGATATCTACTTATCATGAAGAGAGAGTTTCAGTAACCTTAAACTTCATTAACTCAGACCATTCACGGTCAGTAGAGCGCTCGCTCGGTGATCGAATGGTCATGTGTTCATATCTTGACTGCAACTGACGTATGTCGATAAAAAATTGGTAGCAACTGTCCCTTCGCCATGCGTTTTGCACTTGAAGTGAAAGTTGTGGGTCCTTCAGATTGATTGATTGATCGATTGATATTGATTATATATGGTTTAAAGTCCCTCTAGAGAAATTTTCACACATGGAGACACCACCGGTGGAAACCTGCAAACTTTGTCCTATACTTGGCACTCAAGGCCATTCAGCAGGGAGGGAACTTTTTCGTGCCAGCACCTTCTGCGGCATCGGACTTCGGTTTATACGGTCTCATCCGAAGGACCGTCTCCACGTCCCACAGTAAATTCAAACCTGCGACGTATGGATCAACTCCTAAATTCGCTAGTTAAGAGCAGAATCTCTAACCACTGCGCCACTCGGGCGACAGGTCCTTCAGATAACACCTTAAAACCGAGGTCCCGCGTCACAGCATTGGCTCGATAAAGATCCCTCACTGCTCAAAGTCCCTGTCTATGATTGACGGGTAAAGGTCAAGGTTTGAAGCCCTTTCCCGGTATATGATGACTTCTCTACATGAGTAAATAAAAAACCTCGAATAGAACGTAAAACAACATACAGACCCTAAACCGTGCTACTACATGAACCGTACGTTTGCAGAAAAACCGTCGTGAACAAAACGTACCGTTCCGTGCACAAAGCGAACCGTTCCGTGAACAAAGCGTACCGTTCCTTGCACAAAGCGAACCGTTTTGTGCACAAAGCGTACCGTTCCGTGCACAAAGCGTTCCGAACCATTCAATTATTACAATCAATCCATTATTATTACTCATCATTATTAGTTATATTATTTCTATTTTTAAGATATTTCTTAAAATATCTCCTGGAATAATCTCTACAGAAACGTCACAGACTGTTGTTTAAAATTGTATAAACTTATAGGACTGGTGTCCTCGCTCATTATTTCAAACCTAGCTGCTAATGCATATGATATCTTGTGTTTTACTTCAATTACAGTTGAGGTTCCTAGTGAAATATTGAAATGGGATCAGGAGGCGAGAGAGCGGTACTTAGAATATGCCAGACGAGGAACGCAGACGGTGCACCACGCAAGGGGGATGATTGTGGGATGTGCTGGAGCCGGAAAAACCACGTTACTGAAACGCCTGCTGGGGTGTAGTCATGAAGAGATACAGAATGTGACGTCAACAGAGGGACTAGAAGTCCACGAGGAAATATTTGAGATACGAAATGGGAAACTGAAAGGTATGGTAGTATCGTAATTGTAATTGGGATATTTTAGGTGGGAATGATGGAATGGACCTTTGGGTATGCAGATTTATCATCGATTATGTAAAAAAAAGGATGCTTTAGGTGAACTTCATTATATAAAATTTTTGCTATGTATATAGGAAATGTATATAGTTATATTCAATTGTTTAGCAATGAAAGAAGACAACGAAAATAAAAAAGAAGAAACACTGGATGGTATTAAAAAATTAAGTTTCTTCGACTTTGGAGGGCAGTGTGCTTACTATGCCTGTCATCAGATCTACCTGACAAGGAGAGCTTTCTATATAGTGGTCGTGGATGCTTCCAAAAAGATGGAGGAAGAGGTGGACACTAAAGTGTGTGACCAATCCGGCAGTGTTTTCCATGGATGGACCTATGGAGGTAAGCTAAAATGTTGTGATATTTCTGAAACCTCATTTCTGATATAAATGTAAAGCATTTTAAAGAAGAAACGATTTTAGAGGTATATATAGTGTTCAGAATTGTAATTACCGAACCAGTAATTAATCAACAGAGATTGCATTAAGCCAGACACGAAAATTTTGCCAGTATTTTGAAATTTACTTTCAGAGTACTTTGTGTTCTGGATTAAGTCAATACACACCTACTGTGGTAAAGAGAATGAAGGGGACCCCAAACCCGTAGTTCTTATTGTGGCGTCTCACTGGGAAAAGGAGACAAGACAATATGAGGTAGATTGAAAAGTAGTACACATCACATTGTGACGACATTTTAGCGCGAGTTTCCCCTTGTTTATTTCTATGTGTGATGATACACAGAAATGGCATTCTAAAAAATTCATAATTTGGTTAAGTAGAAATACAAAGTACACAACAAATGTACAAAATATACTTATTATAAAGGCAATTAAGATTTATAGGCATTGATTATGGTTCAATATACCTTTAACATTAAATAAAATGTAAACATTATAATTATTTTGATATTATAATTCTAATACATGCACATTCATAATATCAAAAAAAAAAGGAAAATTTCTGGGTAATTTAATTTATCATTTTTAATCATTCCAGAATGAAGACACTTTTATGGAATGTCTACAGAAACAATTTCCTGTCACCTCTAATTTATCGCAGTACGTAGTTGAGGATAACTGTTATTTCGTACAGTTTCCAGTTCTGCTCAATGATCTACAAGAACGTCTTGTCAAAATTGCCTCTGATGAACGATGGTCGGAGATCATTCCAAAAGAATGGGCATACTTTGAAATAGAAATAAATCAGACCAAACATTTATATCGAGTTTTAAACGTTCTGAAATTAGCAACAAAGATTCCGGAGAACCCCAATCAACAGAACACAGAAGACAAACTGAGATCTACTAAGGATATGCTGAGATATTATCATGATGCAGGGAAGGTTCTTTATTTTAATGAAGAAGGACTTGAGAAATCTGTTATCATGGACGTGCAGTGGTTCATTGATGCGTTCAAACACATCATTACGGACAAGTTACACCTAAAAGGTATTGATGCATCTAAACAGGAATGGAATGAATATTACGAAACTGGACATCTGCAAGAAGGTCTATTGGTAGAAATTTGGAAAAATAAAGATGATATCTTACATAAACAGCTAAAAGACAAAGATCCAAATTACAAAATGAAAACTGGATTGTATTTGAAAGATCAACGATACCTACTCCATCATAAAGAATTACTTTTGAAAATTATGCAAAGGCTTGGTTTGCTGGCCATTAGGAAACCATCGTACTACGTTCCGTGTATGAACCGGAAAGAGATGGAGGAAGGCATTCCAGCTCTTATCAATGAGACGAAGAGCAAATCATCAGTTCTTATTTATCATTTCACTTTTTTGCCATATTTCTTGTTTTTTCGTCTTGTTGTTGCTTGTATGCAAGAAGAAGGTTGGAATGTATTGATATCTCGCGATACGCCATGCCTCTACAAAAATGTAGCTTTATTTTCTTCAGATGGTTACAATATTGTTCTCTCGGTCACAGCAGCATCTATACAGCTTCAAATATTTCAATCTGAGGAAGGAAATGATTTGGACAAGACTAAAACTTTCAATATTCAGGACAGGATTGAAGGTGTTTTAAATGATATTACTGGGACGTTTCACAGAAAGATTGCATTTGTTAGAGGATTTAAATGTCAAAAGGAAGAAAAACAAACGATTGCTATGGACATAGAATGACACTTTTTGCCAGAAAATGAAATTCGGAAAGGGGATGATGTATTATGTCCTTTGCACTCCATTACTAATCGACATTCCCTAAACACAAATGAGTTAACTAAATACTGGAGAGTGTAAAGTATCGAGCTTTCCCACTGTTGTGTAAGCATATGAAAACTGTTCTGACTAATAAATGCATTTTGTACTCTTTTGTAAGATTCATATTTAGAGTCTTTTAAAAAAACAATAAAATTTTAGATCACTAGATCAATATTTCTCTGCTGTCTGTTGTCTTCATTGTCGTTGTAAATTTTTCACAATTTTATCATTTTCTCTAAAACTACTGGGCCAATTTCATCCAAATATAGCTCAGAGTATCCTTGAGATAAAGGGATTCATGTTAATTCAAATGAAGGGGACATTTCCTTCTACGAAGTTTTCTCAGCTGGTGTAGATTCAGGTTTGTTCAAATATTGACCCCCGGGAGTAGGGTGAGGCCACAATGGATAATCAAATTTAAACATTTGAGTATTTAGAGAAAATCCTTCAAAATCTTCTTCTAAAGAACGGCAAAGTTATGATTGATCATATTTATGAGAAAGCAAATTCAGGTGTAGTAAATTCAAGTTTGCTAAAATTATGACCCAATGCCAGGTGGTAGGATAGTACCACAATGAACGGTCAGGTCAAAGATTTACATAGCAGTTTTTATACGTAAAAATTTCAGAAATCTTTTCCAGAGTAGCAAATCTATGATGGGTCATATTTATAAGGAAGCATTCTCAGGTGGTATAAATTCGAGTTTGTTCAAACCATGACCCCTTTGGGTAGGTTGGGGCCATCATATTCATATGAAAGCATCAGAAAGTGTACATACATGTTTATTCAAATCATTCCCCGCCCCTCTCCCTTTTAGAAGTTAGTCGTGTCACCATTTAAACATTTAAGCTGTTTAATAATAATAATCTGATTTTTACTTTATTTCTACCCAGGGTGCTCTGGTGAACAATGTGCCCCCCCCCCCCCCCTGGACATCTTGTTATCATCTAAAATGACAATCTAATTTGCCTATTACATTTGTTCTTAATTAGAAAAGCGCTAAAAATTTTACACGGTATATTTGGAACGTGTATGTAGGCAACATTACATGTAGAAGTATATGGAGATAATGAACAGTTTTCAATCTCAAAGTCTATAAACAAAACAAAATAAGAGCAGAGCAAACACGGACCCCCGAAACCTCAGAGGTGGGATCAGGTGCCACGAAGGAGTGAGCATCCCCTTCCGACCGGTCACACCCACCGTGTGCTCCTTGTCATGATCAGGAAATAACCGGAAAAATCCGTCGTCAATTCATTGTATAAATAATGGACTAACAATAGGTATGAAAAACGTCAGTCAGCATTTGACTCAATGATAAACTGTATTTGATGACAAGGTCATTGTATCGACCATAGAACTTACGAAATGATGACTTTCATCAAGACTGCTGATATTCTTGTTTCGTCAACTTGCTTGTCAATAATTTACCTCGTTTTAGAAATTGTTCATATGTAGAGCACGCTCTTGCGTATCGAATCAACTTAGATATATATACTCCGTATGCAGGTGATGAAGGTATATTGCTGCATAAGTAAGGGAAGTTGACGATTGAAAAGTTAAAGTCATCACGTTTATCATATAGCTTGGTAGTTAGATTACCATTGGTGTCTTTTTCAAGTAAAATATCCAAGTATGAAACAGAAGTGTCGGACTCTGCGGTACATTTTATCTCAAGCTCATCAGGATATATCGATTCGACGTAGGACAGGAAATTACCATTATTAAGGATGACGTTTACTCAGGTTTCAGAAATCAGAGAGGAAATTTTATAAAGTATAATATATTCAATCAAGAATTGTTCGAAATGGATAAAATAACTAAGTTTTATCTCAATATCAATTTAAAATTTAAGTATGTAAGTACTTGAAGAAAATATACAGAACCAAAACTCAATGTATGCCTTTGCAGAGGAAATTCGGACTAAATTTTAAATTTTTGTCAAAATTTTTATTTTTTGTAATATTAATCACAAAGTAAAGGTTATATGTATTTTAAGACATCGTTTTGCAAATTTTATATGTGTTTAAGCTTATACAAATAGAATTAAAATATACAGAATGATTAATAAATGTACAAAGAAAAAGCAACAGCAACTGTATAAAATTTATAATTCATATTCAAAAACCTGAGAATAATATTCTTGTATTTACATTAGGCAGTAAAGAACAACTTAACATTGAATTTATATTTAAACAAAATCTTGTGTTATGTAAAATGCCTTCAATGAATGCAAAATCAAAGGCTTGACCTTAACTTCAAACAAACAGCAGTTGCAGACAAAAGTTTTCAGAAATCTTAAAGTGACGGATAAAGAGAAGCCTACTAAATTTTCTGCAGCAGGCTAGATAATTAATCCCAAGGGATTAATTGTACCTCTCTCATCATTTTCTTCTAAAGTTACAATAAGAACTTTTTCAGTATTAATGATAGAATGGGGTTTTTATACAACTACATTAAAAATTAAAAACATTCTTGAATTAATATATTTAAAAAAAAAAAAAGGAAAAAGGTGAAAAAAAGTACCCAGGTAAATCAAAAAATCCTCTTTAAGGCCATCCTTAAAAAATTGTTTGTTTGGAATTGCCGCCTGGAGGGTTTCAGACACAGGAGGGAGGGAGGGAAATTATTTTTTTTTAATTGAAGATAAATTATAAATTTTTTAATAAAAATCTCAGAACAAAAATACCTAATTTTACATAGATGTGGCACTATCTTTCAGTGTTTTGTATGGTGCGTGTGATACATGTAATGGGCAAAAAAAAATTGATTAAATTAAAAAAAAAATCTTCCTACTTTTGGTCAATAAAATTTTTTCAGGAGGGGGGCATTTCAATGAGGCGGGAGGCAATTCCAAACAAACTATAATTTTATTTTGGCCTAATCTATTTCTTTTTTTAGGATTCAATGAAATCATAACTATCAAACAAAAATAAATAATAAAAATTTATATTTAAATCCACATTTCAGAGTGTTCATAGCATTCCAAATTGATTTAACTTCAAAAAAACTTCACAGACAGAGGTGGTAATTAATCTCAATGTGACAGATAAAGATAATGCTCTGGATTTTCTTCAGGAGGAAAGCTAATTAATCCCATGGGACTCCTAGTAGCATTCAGTTTACTGAATGGGAACATCTTCAGCAGTTATCTCTCTTTGCCAATGCATTCTTATATAAAGTTAAGGAATCTACCCCACCAAGCTCCAAACCAAGGGACATAGAGAACCAAACTTAGCATCAAAATATGTATTTTTGCCTACTGAACTACCGTACCAAATTTGATCTTAATTGGGCAACCATAAAAAAAAGTTGCCCGTTCATTCTTATGCATAGTTAAGGAATCTACCCCACCACCCAGCTCCAAACTAGAAGACATAGAGAATCAAACTTAGCATCAAAATATGTATTTCTGCCTATTAAACTACCATACCAAATTTAAACATGATTGGGCAACCATAAAAAAAGTTATTAGAAAAAAACAGAAAATTTGTGGACGGAAGAGTGACAGACGGACAGACAGACAGACAGACAGACAGACGGACGGACAGACAGAGTGATTACTATAGGGCACCCGCAAATCCTTGCGGGGCCCTAATAAAGAAATTCAAAACATGTAAAAAAAACCAATGCAGTCAACAATCTCAATAGTTTGATCATTGACCCCACATAATATTAATACCATGAGAATGAGGGTAACAAATGTAACCTGAGGCTATAAATAATTTAGAGTTCTTATCAGTCAGATTTTTGCAATGCGGGCAAACGCGTCTGGTTTTGACCTGTCCCGGGTCTATGAAAAATGACAAAAACCCTAATAATTGACATTTAATTTCATAATTATTGAACAATTTAACTATTTGAAGTTAATAAACAACCATTAAATGCAAATATCACAAACACTTTCGATGCATTAAGCTTAAAATCACCAAAATGAGTAAACCGGGCTCGCTACCCATTTTAGTCACCTGGAAAAGGACAATCGGCGATAATCATCGAAAATCAAAACATTTTGACTTAAAATTCTCAGCGAAGGCAAAACCTATACTTATAAACTATGTCTGTAAATTTCGTGAAGAAAGAATGAGTATTTATCTCGTAATTATCAAAAACCCGGCTCTCAGTTTTGAAATTCCCGGCCCGGCCTGGGTTTCGCTACCCATTTTAGTCACACTCTATTTCATGTGCTGAAGAGTATATTTCATTTGAATTTCAATATACGAGATTAGAAAAAAATGAGGAAACCCATGAATCTTGCCTTAGAATCAGACACGGATAATTTTCCAATGCAGACGTAAAAGAAGTTAATTCTGCATCGTCACCATAATCAAAACTATGTCTGAACTCTTACTTTATTTACACTGTTCTTTCCTAATATAACAATTTAATAGATAACGGCAAAATATAGACATACTTATTTAAAGTTCTAAATGATGATGTTTTTACTATCATTAAAAAATCCGGGCAGTCGGGGTAACAACAAGATGTTTTAAAAACAGCAATTTACACTGTAAAAACTTACCAATTACCCTGTGATCTCAATCAGAAGAGCTATAAATACCTCCAAATTATTTAAAAACAAAATGTGTAAGAACGCTAAATGAACTTTAAGCAGTGGTTTCATTTCTAAAAAGTGAATTTTAAGAAAATATGTTAAAATTTACACGTGTTTAAATTTTTTCCGACTAACCGATTACAGATTTTCTAACCGATTAGCATCGTTACGACCGATTAATCGATTAACCGGTTAAGAATTGCCATCCCTAATTAAAATCGAGGAAGACAATTTTTTAAAAAACAAAATACAACACTGAAACCCTATATCATTTCTTTATAAAGCACTAATACTTTTCCTTGATTTTATTTTTAAAAACAATCCATGGTATAACATACACCACTCCAATCATCATTATACTGAATTTAAAAAATCCAACTGCGTAGAAAAGTAAAGTCGATGTTGAGAACTTTAAGTTCTCAATGGATAATGTCCATATTAGAGACAGTATGACATGAATAAGTTTTTGTCCCATTCCTACCTCTACTGCCATCTTTTTCCTGTTTTGTAGTAAAATGCCTACTCCAAAACCTACAAACAGAATTTGAAATTATATTGAATACAAAATAATTTTCATTAAATATAGCTATCGTTTAATTTTAAAAAAGGTATTATTGTACACAATGCAATGTCAATTCTGGACGTCAATCAAGAGTTTTGATCTGAAATTTGAAATCTAGCTTATCGATAAGTGTATACAGTTTCAAGGAAAATTTACATAATAAAGTACAAATTTAACATTTCATAAAGTACTTTCATACCCATTAGAGAGGACACATCTCGTACAAAGGCAAAGAATGGAGTGGTATCTGGATGGACCCAGTCTGAGTTAGCACACCATTTTTTGGCGTAAGTGAGGCTCCACAGAGGGTCCAGACCAAGAACAGAGATGGCATAATAGGTGAGGAACACACCTGTGGTTAAAAATAGACCCCAGAATACGTAGTGCTTAATGGTGAGGTTAGAGGTATGTTCGTGTTTAACAACCTCTGCTAGTAATATACCTGCCAGAAAAAAAAACAGTCAAGTTAATACAATCCTAAAATTGTTACAGACAACAACACAATGATTTAATCATAGAGCAAATCTGCACTGTATGAATCAAAGAAAACAATTGTATGACAATATTTATAAACAGATAGTCAATGGTGGCACTGTCTTTAAAATCATTTATATATCGTGACATTATCACTCACCTGTCAATGATCCCGCCACCACCTGATGTGGAAAGTGTGTGGCTATAAATAGCCTGGATACGTTGACAGCTACAAGAACCACAACAAAGGAGATCCAGACCAGTGCTCGCTCTAATGGTCTGAAACAACACAATAAAATGTGAATAATAAGCCAACTAAAAAATACATATAGTCCAATAAATCTAGCATTTTTTTTGCAGTACCTTGTCTGCTTAAGTCCATGTTTGATAAAAGATGTCCCTATGGAGTACAGCACAGCAGATGTGACCATAGCATGCCCTGATGGACTCCCTACAGTAAAATATAAGACATGTTAGTCAAATACAGTACACATTGTATGTACCAGATAATATTTACATCCACTGAATATGTTCTTCTTTATTTCTTAAGAAAACCCATTGCGTTCATCCCTGCATAAACTACATTAGGCATATCAACTGTACAGATTTCTTGATCAGTGGCCGTTCCATCAACTAAACGTACAAAGACGTTCGCATCATTAACACAATAATTAATATTTTTAATCCTTCTTAAAATGATAATTTAAACAGATATAAATATAAACAATAAAATGTCTTTCTTTGTTTGTTGTTACTGGAATGAACGGTCGCAGCTATTGCAGAAAAATTTACATAACCCGCTTACGCGGGTTATGTATTTTTTCTGCAACAGCTGCTTCCGTTCATTCCAGTAACAACAAACAAAGAAAGCATTTTATTGTTTAAATAAACATAATGTTAGTTGTTAGGACTTGTGAGCTCTCCCTTCGTGATATAAAATAACCATACATGTTAACCTATTGTGATGAAAAATAGGGAAATTCAGACCTCAAAAGCGGTAGCATTGTGCGCGTGTTGTTTAATGCTTGGATTATCGATATCTTTCATGTAATATACATGTATATTATAAGCCTTAAATAAAATCAGGTACCTACACTAATTAATCTTATATATCAACAGCAAAGAAGAAGACAGAAACACCTTAAGTTTGACATAAATTGTACAAATTCAAATATTTTTCATGCTCATCATTTTGCTTGGATTGGCTGCTTTACTTAGCCTTTTGAAGAGTGATCTTTGCTGATATAGCCTAGAAGCAATAATTCTGAATGTTCATTCAGTTTTTAAACAAAACAAATGATGACATGGTTTAATCTAGATCTAAAACAAGGTCCTATCTTTCGTTATATAAGTCAGATTTCCCGCGATGATCGAAAACGAAAGTAGAGATGTGCCACATGGCTTGGTCAATCGAGTGATTTCTATTGACTTTATTGATAAAGTTGTGAGCTTCTGTGCTTTTAAAGACGATGTCAAATGTTTTCATCTAATTCTTAAAAGCTGTATCTCCTTTTTCATGGCAGGGATGTTGATTAATTTATCGTAACCAATGTAATCACTGGTAGTCTTGTGTTGTTGTCGTTGTCAAATCCGTGCTTGAAATCTATGTACAAAAAAAGCGTTTGTATGATTCCGAGTCAAATCACGCGATATCTAGCGAGATTTTATGAGAGTGGCTTCAAAAATGGATACCCAAGCGAACCAAAAATACTTTAGACGCAGCTTTTGTAGAAAAGCGGTAGATTTCTGAATTAAATCGGTAGGCGGGAGATGGAGTGAAAAAGCGGTAGACTCCCGCCTAAATCGGGAGAGTTAACATGTATGAAATAACTGACTACCTGGTCCAGTTTCACAAGTAAGGCTGTACTGTTCCAGGGAAGGAATGCTCAGAACATGATCATGAAGTTTGACTTCCTTAACCCACCAATACGGTCGCTCTCCATGTAAAATCCTGAATGTAAACACAGTTGACACAAAAATATTTTCTTGGGCCATCATTAAAATTTTTATTCTATGATGTACTCCAATCAATATTTTAGAGAGGGTAGGTAAAGACAGTTTTCAAGACGTACATGTATCTAACACATTCAATTTTTAAAATAATTGTCAACATAATCCAGGAATTATAAATTTCTATGAATGTTTCATTATAATTCTTACATAGGATACCTAGAGTAGAGAGACTTCATACTTCATTATCTACTGCTGCAAAAAGTCACTGTATTCTAAAAGGCAACTTTGAGGAATGAGAAATCTTAACTATGTTTAAAATGTCATAGACAATCTGATAATGAAATTTTAAAAAAATGAATTAGTAGAGGTGGTTTTGATGGTTCAGATGTAGTTACTGTACATCAAACAAATATTTTTTGTCATAGGCCTCGAGGATATCAGGATTGTTTGTACAATGTACATCACTCATATAATCATGGCACCTCTACATACATTGTAAATCTTTATTCTGAGATCAATATAATGGAATTTAATGTTCCCTATACAACATGCCATTTTAATATTCCATTCAGCCATTCAGATAAACAGGCAATCCACAGCACTCTGGTTCCACTCGATCTGTGGAAACAGTAAGCCAGGGGGAAGTAGATCAGAAATGCGTATCTGGGATCTCCTACTCGAGTCAACATCTGCATCAGGTCCACATGGTGCTTCAGGTGTGCAAAATAAAAAAAAGAAATTGTTTCATTTAAAATATACAGCATAGGCACTCGTTTCGTACAACATCTACATGTAAAAGAGCCCCCTTCTTATTTCTAACAAACTTATAGAATATAGTATTTTGATTGATGAGTTAATAGATTTATCAACATCTCATTAATTTTAGGGACATATTTGTACAGTATAAATGCTTTCCTGTAAGACTTACCCGGAATGTGTGTTGGATTTGATGAATTATCTGGACACCTTGTAGGTGAACGTAATCCATGATCCCGGGCTCCACTCCGTCCATTTCAAGGATTGTCATTTAATTTTATTGGTTTGTTTACTTACAAATGATATAATTAACTTGAAAAATATCGATTACAAAAGATATGTACATCTAGAAGATGCTAAAATCGATTAAAATTAGAGTAAATGTTTCCTTCCACATTGCACTGCATAGCAGGAACTTCAATTACGTTACTAATTGATGAACTCATTCGCACACCAAATATTTTTCCGGATTTTTTTTTTTTTTTTTTTTTTGGTTCATTAAAATTATAGCAGTATATCTTTATTGACATATATATTGCATATATTGCATATTATAGAGACATTTTTTTGCATTCTAGAATTTATTCATAAAACTTATATAAAGACTTTTTTCTGAAAGCTCGGTAAGTGTTGCAAGGGTGCAAGTACATAATATTTTTTTTAATCATAGGAACACTTTTAAAACGCATTTTGAAAAAAAAAGTTGTATAAAACAAAGATTCTGGACTTTGATTTTAATAATCGAGAGAATTAATTTGTTATAATTGTATCTTTCAAAAACCATTTTAAAATACATAGATTGATTTACCCTCATTGAGAACAAGGAGAAAAAGAGTAAATATAGAATGTTACCTTCCCCCAAAAACCTAGGTAAGCTTCAATTTTCAATGCCTATATTATGTACATCTTTGCAAAAAAGTTGGGTGTATACATGTATGTAAATAATATATTTACTTACATAACTGGTTTGACGTTGAAAACTTCAATAATTTTTTTTATTTTAGTTTACATAGTATATATCTTAGCTTAGCCCCCCCCCCCCCCCCCCGCTCCCCTTCTCCCCGGGCCCTTCGCCCGGTAAGGATATCTATACTATACTCAAAACCTTCATATAGTTATGTATTTTCCTAACTGGTATGACGTTGAAAACTTTCAATATTAAATGAGTTAGTTTAATTAAACAGATGAAAACTAAAAATTTTTAAGTACAGTAAACGTATGAGAGTGAAAAAAAATTTCATAGTTTTTGAACAATCAAATTGCCCCCTTTTAATTATGATAAATGCTAAGTTGTTTAAAACTGCCCACTGTTAGTTTCCCCTTTACATCTACTTATCAAAGACCCGAATTAATAAAAAAAGAAACGAATTTATGATCTTAAACAATCGTCACTCTTTTTTTTTCCAAGACCCTTTTCCCTTTTATTTTATCATACAGATTATTTGTAGGAATATTGATCAATCTTTACATTTTTTTCAAAGTGCGTTAATATGGTCGATATTAACGCACTTTGAAAAAAAAATATTTTTTTTCAAAGTGCGTTAGCTTGGTCCCAAATTTAACGCACTTTGAAAATTTTTTTCAAAGTGCGTAATTTTTCAAAGTGCGTTGTAACATCGATATTAACGCACTTTGAAAAGAAAATTTATTTTTTCAAAGTGCGTTGACTTATAGTCCCAAATAAAACTTTGAAATTTTTTTTCAAAGTGTGTTATAACGTACAGAAGCCCGTTCCATCATTCATGTTTTTAATCTAAAGTCTTACGATGTTTCAAATATTATTGAAATTTGACCACAAAAACTGTATACCCAGATAGCATGACTATGTTGGGCCAACACAGGTAAAAGGTTGTAAGGTTGGCGTTGGGGGAACCACGTTGGGCCAACGTTAGACCCATGTTACCATGTCAACCTTCTCGACCATGACATAATTCCTTTATTGGCCCAACGTTTCCAACATAAGCAATTTCCATTCACTTTACTTTCCAAGGAAGGACGGGTGCTGATGTTGGCCCAACTTTGGCCCAATATATATAATACAACCTGAAAGAAAGTGTCTTTTCAAATTGGTAGTTGTATATTGGACCAACGTTGGCCCGATGTTTGTAGTACACCCGTAAAGAATGTGTCAAATCAAGTTGGTAGTAGTATGTTGGCCCAACGTTGGCCCAATGTTTGTAATACACCCGTAAAGAATGTGTCAAATCAAGTTGGTAGTGGTATGTTGGCCCAATGTTTGTAATACACCCGTAAAGAATGTGTCAAATCAAGTTGGTAGTGGTATGTTGGCCCAACATTGGCCCAGTGTTTGTAATACACCCGTAGAGAATTTGTCAAATCAAGTTGGTAGTAGTATGTTGGCCGAACGTTGGTCCAATGTTTGTAATACACCTTTAAAGAAATGTCTTATGAAGTTCGTAAGAGAATGTTGGCCCAACGTTGGCCCGATATTAGCAAGAGTGTTATTTTGTTCAGGTGTTTTAAAGATGGGATATTTATAATGGGCCAACGTTGGTCCAATTATTATACTGCCCACTAAATGATGGTGTCAATTTTATAATTAGCTGCTGAGCTTTACGTTGGGACAGCGTTGGTTCCAAATATTAAATTAGATGCATATTCTGAAATAATTAAGAGGATATTCTATGTCCATGCTTTTCATTGGATGACTGCTTTCGTTTAAATATGATATTTTCAACATTTTGACTTTGAACTTAAGTGATCACAGCACCAAAAAGTGTTTTATTCTATTTTTTGAATTGTGTGCATGGTTATTTATTTTTAATAAAACGCTTAAAATTATGATTTTTTTATGAGCGTTGTATTCATAAGAATTTAGAGAAGACTGAATAATTGTTAGTTAAAAGTTCTCAGGAACAGGATGTGAATCCCAGATAGCAGAACATCGTTGGTCCAATCTTACATTATGTTTGTATTATCGCTGTTTGGTTACATTTAATGGACCAACAAAGGTCCAAAATGGAATATTGATATATGTAGTTGATTATGTATAATGGGGCCAATGTTGGGCTATCTGTGTTATATCATAAAACTACCCGGTATTACATGAGAGAAAATATTTGTTGGGGGATTGGCATCGGCCCCAAGTTGGCCCAATATACCATGAATCTGATTGAGTATCATGGGTAGACACCATCCGGGTTACTTGTAATATCCGCGCCATTTTTAATCTAACACGAGCGGAATGAGACTGATGCCTTGCATATCTGCATCCACTTTGTAAGTATTTATAATATATTTGCTTCGACACAGCTTAATTAATGTTTATAGTTTAAACGATATCTTGTACAAATCTGTGTAAATAAGTGCAGAGGCCAGGTGCTGTCGAGACAACACTGTCCCAGATAGCATGCTAACATTGGGCCAACGTTGGGCCAATGTTACCGGTTACATCGGGCCAATGTTGGCAAATGACATTGGCCCAATGTAAGTTTGCTTATCGGCCCAATGTTGGCCCGATATGTTGTGCCGACGTTTGCCCAATGTAGAATGTTATTTCTACAGATGTTGGCCCAACGTTGCGACAACATTGTCCAATTAAATGAATGCGACACTGGGCCAATTTTGGCCCAACGTCAACAATAACATTGGGCCGATGTTGGCAAATGACGTTGACCCAGTGTCATTTTGCTCATTGGCCCAATGTTGGCCTGATATATTGGACCAACATTGGACCAATGTGAATAATATTTAATTGTTACAAATCTGTATATTAACAAATTCGGTAGTCTCTAAAATCAGAAATAAATCTACCACCAATCCTTCTTGAAAATACAAGTTAGCTAAAATAAATTTACAAGGCTTGTTAAAATTCTTAATATTCATCAAAACAAAATAGATTATCTGTGATTAAATTTATTGTTTCTAACTTTCTATACAAGAAAAATAGATGAAAGTATAAAATAACAAATGTGTTTTGATACAGTTAAAACAATAAATTATTTGCCCCTTATTTAGATTGAAATTTGTGTCTAGTAGAATAAATTTTTACCACTCATTTTACTTGTATACACTTAAAGTCGAGCACATATGACCAAACATGTTGAAAATGTTGAACATGTTAAAGTTAAAACAAAATTTATTCAGTACTAAAGGATAGATGGGGTTCTTTCAGTTAAAATGTGTTCAGTGTACTAACAAATTTTCTATACATGTATTTAACTTTGAATAATGAGTTATATGGCGCAACATTAAATTAAAATCGGTGTAATGGTGATGAAGCGTAGAAATTTTATGCATAAATGCCTTCATCACGCAAGCTAATCGCTTAATCACACCATCAAACAAAAAAGACGGTTATTCTTCAATTGACAGCTTAAAAATATAGTGATATACTTCAGTCCAGTCCAATACGAAAAATCGTAATATTACTAAAATTCGTAATATAAGCAATTTCTAACTCTTCTAAGAGTTACTTCCCTTTTTTCTGATACAACCTGCTTGTTATGTTTCATGAGAGATTACACGTCTCTGGTTTCATCAAATCATCGTGGATATGCATGCTTTTTCTTTGTTTTGATGCATTTGATCCAAGTGCATGCAGAGTCAGAGCCTAGTGAAAGTTGTACAAGTTATATCCCGTAACATCTCGTTGTTGGAGATGAGGGTCTGATTTTTAGGGTAGACTTCGGGAAAAATATAGGGAATTCGGGGATTATAGAACACTATGACAAGATTTAGGATACATTGAAGTTTTATGGAAAATTGTTCCCATCCCTGGGAAAATTCTTATATAAGAATAATAATACAAAATTTTCACTCACCCATTACTATTGTTACTTTCTTCTTGCATTTTCATACTTTTCGATAGACGTCACTGACCAAAATGACCACGTGACACTAGTACCATTGGGGCATAATGTATTTCTGACGTCATACTTTCCTAAACATCATTCAGTTTTTTTCAATGCTTAATTTGTCTTACATTACGAAAATTCGTAATATAGTCTCTCACAACATGCTATATTACGAGTTTTCGTAATTTAACTATATTACGAAAAATAGTAATATAAGAATAATATTACGATATTCTGTAATATTACGATTTTTCGTATTGGACTGGACTGTACTTATAAATTTAATCGTATGTTTACTCTTTACTGAGAAAAGTAAGTAACAAATGTATAAAGTACCAAATACTACAATTTTAGTGGTACTGGAGATTCTAAAAAGACATTGAGAACACAATCAAAGAATGGCTAAAGTATGCAAAGGACAGGGATGGGGAGGAAGAAACGGACAAAGAAGAAAAGAAGGGGGAGGAGACTCTGGAGAGAGAAGAGGATACTTAGGAGAGGGATCAGATTGAACGCGGCAGTGTCTAACTTTTTCCTGTTTGGGCTGTGACATACCTGTATTTCTCTCCTTTTCTGTGTCTGTTTGTCGGTAACAAACATGATGCAGATGTCAGATACATTTTTTTGTGTAAGTAAACAAAATTGCGAGATTCATTTTAGTATTATTTTAAGAAAAGGAGGTCTTTGTTTATTTTTTACACGTGCTTATTGATATCTGCAATTTACTGAACTTGTGCATAAATTTACATCAGAAAGGGAGTATACAATCATTTAACCCTACATGTATCGCTTCAAGTGAGCATCAACTTTTTGTTCTTTATGTTTTCTTCATGCTTTGAGCAATAAAATATTAGTATGTTATAATTTTATTTAATAATATGATTTCTTTTTGCTCAGTTTTTTAATTAATGTAGAGCTACTTACAATGTAATACTTGTTGATGGTAATTCTTTGAGATATTGTGAATATGTATTAAACTATTAATCTAGCATATATAAAGGGCTTTTACCAATAAATAAAGGGCTTTTACCAATAAACTGTACTACAAAACTACGATAACCTTATATAGTTTGTTATTACATTTTGAGGACAAATGGTCAGCAAGTGAAGAGCAAATGAGTTGTTCTGATGGAGAGCCAATAAGATACAAACCAACGTTGGTCCAAAAATTGTGTTTGCCTCATATTGAAAAAATAAGTGGCCCATCAATGGCTGAATGATATCCGTTCGTTGGTCCAACAATAAGCCAACAAGTTGGTCTGATTAAGGGCCGATGAGCAAATTACCGTTGGCCCAACATTAATTGCTTACAATGGCCCAACTGTACAAAAATGACGTTTGCCCAATATTGAAAGAATAAATTGGCCCAACAGTGGCCCAATATTAACTGTTACATTGGCCCAACAATAAGCCCACAAGTTGGATTGATTAAGGGCCGATGAGCAAATTACCGATGGCCCAATGTTGAATGCAAACGGTGGCCCAACATAAGGAGCATTGTTGGCACAACAAAGGTCCAACAGCATCATGCTATCTGGGTAGAAGTTTTTTTTATACCCCACGCAAACAAATTTTGACCTTGAGACCTTGAAGCTTGACCTATTTTTCAAAAACTTTAACCTTGATCATGATTTTTGAATGAGAAGAGATAGAGCCTTCATATCTATGTATTGTTTGTGACATTACCTTTCTAATGCACTATGATTTTTTTATCTTGTGACGTTGACATTTGACCTTCTTTTCAGAAATGATTTTTTTCCTTGATTTTTCATTGTGAAGAGATGTGGCTTTCATATTTGACATATGCATCACCCATGACAAGATATTTCCAAGTATTCTATGATTTCTGACCACCTGACCTTCACATTTGACCTAATTAAAAAAAAATCAACTTTGTTGATAAATTCTGAATTGGATATGATAGGGCATTCATATTTGACACAAAGTGCCATAAATAATGACATCTCATCCACAAAGACCCAGAAGGTTGGGACCACAATTCTTCCTCTGGAGAATTTTCCTCACATTTTATTTAACATCTAGTTTATTAAATCAAAAAGATTTGATACATTACTCAATCTAATTAAAATTAAATTGTACATTACTCAACAAGAGAGAACAGTCAATCTAATAAAAGTAAACTGTGTTTAAAGATTTGTATTTGTTGATTTTAATTTGTGTCTGTTATTGATTTCATTTAAACCTTAAAAAGTAACCTATCTGTGGAAGCTGAAACTAGAAAAAGAATGGACAGGCCTAAAGACTAAGAAACAAAGTTAAAGTTTTCTTCCTTTATTTCAAAAGGTGAATTTTTTTCCACATTATCTCTAAAAGGGGTCAGTATAAAACAAAGCAAGGTAACCCTACATTTATAAACAGTATCAAAACATGAAAGTTTACTCATTACAAGTAAAGATAGAATATATACATCACAGAGTTATATAAATATCTGTGACCAAATACTAGTATGACTTGTGTAAAAAAGAAATGGTAATGCTATTGAAGTGTGACTGAATTACAATTGTGAAAACATGCAATTGCAGAGCATATAAACAACAAAATGCTTATCATAGATAAAATATCATATATACACATATCTAAATGTACATTATTGATTAATATTTTTTTTTGGTTTACAGATGAAAAAAAAATTTAATTCCTGATAACAGATGTTTTGAAGAGCCTCTGACTTAAGTACAAAAGAGCTACAGCAAAAAAAGTACAGAAAGAAAAATGGACAAAATTTGCATTTACAAGTTTAGCTTATAACAAGTACAATGCAAAATCATTATAATTTTTTAAATACTGTTAAATCATAATTTTTTGTGGGGGTTTAATTTTCACTGTTTTCGAGGTATGGATAGACCTATAAAATTCATGTTCTTCACAAAATGTAAAATGTAACATGCATATCTATACTTAACAATTCTTCATCAGCGAAATCCAATCCCCACAAATCAAGAATATTAATTCCTCAAACCACGAAAATTTGACCACACAAAAAAATGTGACTCTGCAGTAAATTTAATTGAAAATAACTGTTTTTTAATTCTATAATTATAGTAAACTATACGTATTAGGGATGTCAAGGAGAACATGTACCCGTTTAACATGGTACCAAATCTACATTCGAGCCCAGCATAGAAAACTAAAATTGTACTCAGTTACTCTGATGTATATATATTTTTCATATAAGTGCATATATTTATTAAAAACTTCTCCAAAAAAATGCAATTTGTTCTATCCGTGTTTATACTGTAATTATTGTCTCCAACACCTGTTAATATTGAACCTACCCTTTATAGCCCGTGGCTGTGTACTCATCTGTTCAGTCAGTACCGTGACCAAATCACCACATATACAGCTGTTATTACTTATCTTTGTCCCTTATTTTGGATAAATTTAATATTTTTTTTTTATTGAACAGTAATTTATATTAACAGTCTATAAAGTAAATAATATAAGTCTATTGATCCTAACAAGTTGCATTTTTTCTTTAAAGATATATCCTCTTTCAACTTTCTTTAATCATTACACATTTGTGTTACAGATTAATTGCCACCCTTCCCTTAATAAGAGCTGTGAAAAAAAAAACATTTGTATTAATTGGTCAGGAATAAAATCTGGTTTACAGTATCAAAAATTGATCAATTCTAACATTCCTAAAATGTAGTTTTCGCAATACAAAATTCAACCATGAATGTCTACACATTTCAAATTTTAAAAGCAAACAAAATTACAATGTTGTAAAAAAGGCATAAAAAAGTACAAAAAGTATACAACAGTAACAAAAGTTAGAGAACCCAAACCCTTATAACTCTGACTGAACCAGTATGGTATAGTATCAAAGTAATTAAATTTACGTTAATTAGCTACTAGAAATGTCCTAGAACCTCTAACTTCCCCCTTGTGATGTCATTCCAGATACTGACGTAGTTTCCACCAAGGGAGCCATATCACCGTTAGCGATGAAATTGTTGTTGTTTTGGGGGTCAGTAATATCCCTGAGGAAGGACGCGTATCCAGGATATTCAAATCTAGCCACGCCCCCTTCCTTCAGGCAAACACCTTTGATTTGGAAGCTTCCGTCATCAGCCGTCATCGTCAGGGGTTCGCAGGGGCAGCTACGGAGATACACGGAGACGTTAGCCATCGGGGCGTTTCCTGCGGTGGCGTCACGTACACTTCCTGTCAACGTGTGGTCCGGACAGGAACATAGATCACTGCAGCATGATGGGATAGTCATCTGGAAATTTTTGTCACATTTAGCTGGAAAGAGAAAGGAAAGTCTCTTAGTTTGCTGCAAATTGAAGGTTAAAAAAAAATCCATAAACAGATATCCAAGTAAAATTAATAGATTATATATTTTCTGAAAACATTACAAAGCAAAACATATTTATAAGCACTTAATACAAAAATAACCCTTTAAACAGAAAAAAATAAAATTTTTTGTTGATACACTGTAATTTTATTTTAAAACAAATTGAACATGGATTCCTTTTCCTTCCTTTTTAAGTGAAATAAAAAGAACATCTTCGGCTGAAAATGAGCAAATTATTTTGGGGCATAATTTTGACTGCCATGGATAAAATTGAAATTATGATTAATAGGATAATACAGGTATATGGTTTTTCTGCATAATAAAAAGTCATATGAAAATGGTGTGAAACAACAAATTTAACATATTACTTTGGCATGTTTGGGGAGTTTAAAAATTATGATCATTTGTCTTACATCTACTTAATTAGTATACAATTAATGTGAATTAAGGCTTGTTTTATAATGCACTGAATTTCCAATAATTATGACTGAATATAAGCAAACTTAAAAGTTGTTTCTTTTTAAAATTCCTTACATTTTAAATACATAAGAAATAAAGATTTTGATCAATACATATCTGATAATGTCAACTATGCACATAATGAAATTTTTTAATTTTTTCAACATAACACACACATTTAAAAAAGCTCTTTTCGGGCTATATTTATATAGATCAATATTTAGTTCATAATTTTCTTATTAATACTGATATTTATGTTGTAGTTTTTTAAGTTAAGTAACTTGTAATCTGTAAATCAGATGCACCCTGTGGTAGGAACTGGATCGTTCAGAACAAGATTTGGCCTGAAGCAGTGCCTGTTGGGATTGTCACGTTAATAACGACAAGATACTTCTACCACTAATATATACAAGAGTTAACAAGGAAGAGCTACTCCACAGCTAGGTAAAATAGCAATTTTTCTTCTGTTTATATTCAAAACATTTAAGAATATCAAATACTTCCAAATATACAATTAGAAAAATGTTAATATTTTACTCATATAACTGTAATTTATACCCCAAGAAATACTTGAAATCTATATTGCAGTATTAATAATAAAAATGTTTATAATATAATGTGCTAGGCTATTGTCATAAGAAAAATCATTGATAAAAGTGTCATTATTACTTGTAGATAAATATTAATTATAATGGCTAAAATATTACAAATGTTAAGAATTTGATTGCCTAATATTGCCCCCAAACAGTAGATTTGGTAATATCTAGAATATTTCAAATATATAGACTTTTATGGACTTGTAGACTCCAGATAAAACTTTCAAAATTACACATTACTGATAAGAAAGTATGAGGAAAATCTAACACAAAATGACATATTTATAGGTCAGTATCTATGTTTCCTATTATTCAGTATTTATTATAAGTTGCTCATTTACAGAGTCTGATCAGCTGGTATCAGCAAAGAAAACAGACAAATTAAGGTGAAGATGGAGAGAGATTCAGAGAGAGGCTGGACAACACTCATCAACTAACTCAACGGCTTCAATAAAAAAGTACCCCCCACTGATCCTGATTACTGAGTGACCAGGCCTCTGCTGTTGTGATGTTAATCCTGGCCGTCATCACGGGGATTATAATATGGCGGGTCATCATCTACTGCCAGCAAGACAAGGAGGAGGAGACTCAGCCGGTCTCCATGAAGAAGAAACTGAAGCAGACGGTAGTCAAGTACAAAATCTACATAGCCATTGGGAGCTTCATCTCTTCCATTATCGGGGGACTCTGGATCTACTTCATGTACATACACCCTCTCCTGGGCCACAAAATTACCTTCCACCTCGAGGCTCGCTGGGAGATCGGCCCACAGGAATCATGGGCTGCCCACTTCGAGATGCTGACCGGTACTGAGAAAGAACCAGAACCCAAACCTTGCCCACATTTCTCCAAGGAAAACTTCATACACATTATAAAAACCTTTAACAATATTTCCTCTGACAAATCCTTACATAAGATACTGGGGAAGATTCAGGTATCCAGGCCAGCTGGTGTGTCTGAAATGTATGACGATAGCAGCAGCTACCCCGTGATAATCTTAGAAACCTCTGTCTATAATTACCAAACTGTCCGGCGATTCATACAGAACAGAGAACAGGTCCTGATACAGAAATTCCCCAACGTGAAGCTCCTGGTGTACGACATGGGGCTGACATTTCAACAGAAGTACAAGCTGTTGAACTGTAGTCAGTGTGAGATCGTGGAGAACCTGCCGGAGATCCGTGCCCACTACTGGACCCCCCTCCTGGTCTACCTCTCCCTCCAGAGGTTTAACTCAGTTGTGTGGTTAGACCCCGCGTCAGACCTCGACAACAAAACCCTACAGAAAATCCTAGAGAAAACCGAAACAGAGGAAATTCAGATTGTGCTCAAAAAGGATCCTCCAAGAAAATGGTCCGAATCACAGATTCTCAAAACTCTGACCAATCAGCAAGACCAATCATTTGACATTTTACTGAAGGAAGATGGGACTGAAAACATAAAAACTTACCGGACAGAAGAATTTCTACCTGAATCTCAAGTGGCCCTTATTCAGGACAAATTGTCTTATAGAAGCAATCAGGCGTGCCTGAATTTAGTGCCAAACATTCACTCTGACCTTATTTCAATCAAGCAGAACAATTTTACAATGGAGGCCATTGTGCGACCTTGGGTGTTCTGTGCTCTGTCAGGTCAGTGTGTAACCCATGACAACTGTCAGCCATTTTATTCTTACAATTACAGGAAACATGGACCCTGTGATCAGACTGATCATATTCTTAAGAGGATCTTACTGTCTCTGTTTAATGATATGTTTGCCAATTTTTACTACAACAATTGAGGATTTAATTGTCTCTGTTTAATGATATGTTTGCCAATTTTTACTACAACAATTGAGGATTTAATTGTCTCTGTTTAATGACATGTTTGCCAATTTTTACTACAACAATTGAGGATTTTATTGTCTCTGTTTCATGAAATATTTGCCAATTTTTACTACAACAGTTGAGGATTTTATTGTCTCTATTTTATGAAATGTTACAAATGGATGTGGTGCAATGTGTGTTTTTGATGTATGTAACTAATATTTATTTATTTATTTCACACATTTTTTTTAATTTGAATTTGCTCTATTATTTAAAAAAAAACCAATTACATAGAAAGATAGATAGTCTCTTTTCCAGTACAAGTTTAGCCACATAAACACAGTTTTGTTTAATTTCTCAATGACGGTTTCTCAAGAACTTCATGTCATCATGAAATTATAATAAACAATAGACAGACAAGATTTATTAGAATGTTAGCAAAAGGAAGGAACTTGATCATCAAAGAAAGTTTGCAATTTCTTAATTTAATTCATCAGAGATTTGATTTATGCATCTTAACACTATAATGAATCCTAAAACAGATTCTATTCCAAGCATCAAATATTTAATTTGTAGCAAATATCCTTAATATATAAAAATTTTAGATACTTCTATATCTCCTGTGTTTAAGTTTGTGCAATTAAAGACCAAACTTCTGTATTTCTTTGTTCCTGATGCTTTAATCTTGTATAGCTCTTTGTGGTTAACTTCAGATACTCATATCTACACTACACAACAGCAGGAAACCATTAGAGAAGAATAAAGAGCCTTGTGGAGGGTTCTCAATTCATAAAAACTTCAAATTTTTCTCAGTACTTGCTACTTAACAAATTTCCATGAACAACAGATTTTTGCAAAGAGTAAAACTACAAAATGAAGTGAATGAACATGATGAAAGAAAAGCAGAAAATAAAGAGAGGATTGAAATAAATTCATGAGCAGGAATACAGTATTTAGAAATGAAAGAGTTAATTTATGTTTTCAGGTTTTGAAGTTGTTATGCAAGTACAATTACTTAGTTTACGTGCTGGTTGTATAAACATACTTTATGTCATCGTCAATGTTTCAAGGCAGCATTGGGGGGAAAATGCTAATTATATAACCATGGTAACTTCAGTGTGGAATGCTAAGCCTTATTCTTCATTTGGCAATCCTAGTACCTTGACTCATACACTTTACTATTATACGGGGCCGTGTCACGGGTTACCCTATAGTTACACAGTCACGACATAACGACGACCTACCCTACCTTGTAGCCGTGCACAGGTAGATATAACTGTACACCTGATTGGTTAATACGTCATGTAATATATAACTAACTCACTTGTCTAGGTGTTATGTACACCTGTCACAGGGTGAACCTATCAATGTGTTCACTTTTCTACTCTATAAACAGTTTTCTTAGTACTAAACAGTATTCTTATGTACCCATCAATGTATCCATATTTATATATGTTGTGAATAAGTAACTTATAGAATTGGACTGAATAGATAATGAGGAATTAACTCATTATGCCATAAATCATTCCTGAATATAATATCCTTTTTAACACTTTTGCAGTTCACTGTTCTTATTTAGACTATCATTCTATCTATATTAAAATAGTACATGTATGAACATGTACTAACCTGTTAGAACTACCAATACTGAAGGCATCTCAATATGAGTAAAAAATTATTGAGAGGGATGTTAAACAACATAATCAACCAACCAGTACTGAATATTCCAGCAAACTACCACCTAGATATTTCGTTTACAGTAGTCAAAATGGAGCTAAGAACTATTTAGACTATAGTCATTCTACAACTATTTTGACTACAATCATTCTAGCTAATTTGACTAAAGTCACTCTATGACTATTTTGACTATAGTCACTCTATAATTATTTTTACTATAGTAACTTTATTACTATTTTGACTATAGTCATTCTATGACTATATTGACTATAGTCACACTATTACTAGGGATGTCAACGAATATTCGAATATTCATTCGATGAGTTGATATTCGAATATAAATATATGATTCGAATATTCGGTTTTTAAGTATACAGACATTTAATAGATAGAAAAATCTGGCAAGTTTTATCTGAAATTGAATCAAGGTTGTACCGTTGACAAGGAATAAGATTTAATTTTTTTTAAAAAAATGAAAGACAGCCCTGTTGGATTACTTAAAAAGTGTGAAGAGTGTAACTATGAAAATTAATTATTCTTTGATCATTTAATTAGTGGTATGACAGTGCCAAGTACTTACAATCAGTTCGTATTGTTGTAAGGTTGTATTGTTGTAAGGGCATACTTTTAAAGAAAACACCTAGATCCCTTGCTTAGGTATGTATCATTAAAATAATTATCAGGAAATTAATCAGCTAAAATTGATTGACTTTAATTTTTCTTCAGTAGATGATTGTTTAGTGTGGTATAAATTTGTAGGAGTAGAAAGTGTAGACTTTGGTAAGATGATCATCAATTAATCTGGAACATATTAAAGAGACTTTTGAATTTTCCGAAAAAATAAAAAAAATCATTACGTTTTGCAATGTTTTGGATGTATACTCTTCCTATATTCTGTAATATTTAAAAAAAATAATTACTTTGAATTTACAAAACTCTACATAAAATTTTATTCCAAAAAAAAAACGACATAAAATGTATACTGCTTGGACAGGAGAGTGAAAATATATATTTTCTATTGCAAAATGTATTTATTTTATTAAATATTCGAATATATTCGAATACTCCTATAGAATATTCAAATATTAATTGTTGACTTTTTTGACATCCCTAACTATTACAATTTAATTATAGTCATTTTATAATTTTTTTGACTATAGTCACTCTATACATATTTTGACTATAGTCGCTCTATGACTATTTAGACTACTGCCACTCTATGACTATTTTGACTAGTTACTCAATGACTATTTTGACTACAGTCACTCTATGACTTACCCCCACAGTAGCCGCAGTGTATAGGACAGTTAATGATAGACCATGCCTTGTACGCCCCCTCACACGACTTTTGTGTGTACTGTGTACAGTTCACATCGGGGTTGTCTTTACAAGCTAAAGCAAAACACAGGGTGTTACAAAAGCAGCAGAGAGGAAAAGACATTAATATATACATAGACAAAATTTCAAACTGCAAGCTAATTTCCTTGAGGCATTGTCTTTGATTTAACAGCCATGTATTGTATTTTATAAGCAAGACATTAGTGTCTAATGGACAATTTAAAATCTAATCTAATTAAATGACAATCAGATTTACATTCATACATGATTCATGAAAACAAAAATTACATCACAGAGCAAATCAGTGGAAAAGAAGCACACACAAAAAAAAAACACTAAAAAATGGCAGCTGCAAAGGGTAATACAAAAACTGCAAAAGTATTCTGCCTATGTGCTTTTATCTATGAATTATAAGCACATAATGATCACAAGCAAAACTTGTACAAAGATACAAAAGTTTGCAGGATCTCAGATTAAATTTACACAACATAGTAAGGGTGTGTGTGTACATAAGGTTACGAGCATGAAAAATAAATCAATGATTGAATCTCCATACTTACCATCACCTGTTGGGATTGGGGGGAAGAGAGTGGGCAGGGTTTTTCCTCCATGTCCATGGGAATCGTGAGGTTTATGGGTATGTGTTGCATGTGGTTTATGTGTGTGGGCGGAATGAGTTTTTCCTCCTAAAATAAATAAATAAAATCCTTAGCAACCATCTGATTTTAAGTCAATTTGCATAAATTTATAAGCTTAAACGCCTAAGATATGGATTAAATAGTGCTTCATTTGATGGATTATTGTTAAGTCTATTTTTTTCCAAATTTCTGCATACTATGGTCACACTCGTAAGTGATCACATTTGCCAGGGAAGACTAACATTTCAAAGTTTTATACTTATAATAAAGATGTCTTGTATCTTAACTTTGTTTTCATAAATTTCAAAAAACACGGAATCTAGCTCACCTGACACTGTGGTGGTTTTGGTTGTCATGGCCTGAGAACCTGCTGGTTTGGTTGGCATGGAGACAAACTCTGAGGACGGTTGTTCTGAGGGGGTCTGGTCCTCTGTAACTGACCCTGACCCCTGACCTTTGGTGGGTACCATCATGGCCTCTGTTGTTCCCATAACAATTGGCTTTGTGGGGACAGCCATTACTTTATAAATAAAGACATTCTTAATTATTAGTCTATATATGCATCATATCAAAAATTAGATATAACATGCAGTTAATTTGAATTTTTATCATTTTGACCAATATGAAATACAGTCAATAAATGTATTAATTACAGACAGTTAGCCACAATCAGCTCTAGCTGTTAACTGTGCAAAATATTTCAATTTACATCAATATTAACACTTTTTTCAATACATATATACCAGTATATACATGTATGACTATTTAAAGACAATTAAAAAATTACATTTTTATCAATTTACATGTAAGACAATTGCAAGTCTTTTGTCATAAGTTCTCACCTGTGCAGAGTTTACAGAATTTGCGGCAGGCCGTATTAGCAATGGCTCTGTAGGTAGGGTCGGTACAGACGGTGTCGGGCAGTTTGTCGCATTCCTCGTAATCCCGGCATTCCTGGACATCCCCTGTATAGCAAAAACCCATAAATAACTCTTACATATTGGAGTTAGAGCTAGGAATCATTTAGTAGAATCAGTCAAAATATGTAACAGTCTACAGGCCAAGAAACACAAGAAGAATTTCCAGAAAACCCATGTAAGAAAAGTTAATATTCAGAAGATATGAAACACTGGTTATGTAATGATTTGAGAAACATATTTTCCAATATGTGTAAGGAAGAAAATAATGTAAGCATTCCTTAAATCTGCTTGTTATTGAATGGCGGTCTTTAATGTATGTTTTTTTTGTTTTACCTGTACAATAGCCACAGGTCCTTGGACAGTTATCGAGGGCCCAATTCTTAAACACGCCAACACAAGCTTCAGAGGATAGTCCCGTGCAGTCTTGTTTGTCTTTACAATCTGTAAAAGTCACATGTTGAAAAGTATTACTGTATACAGGGTTATTTTCGCCCAGTCTTATTTTCTCCCTTTCACACTTGCAAACAAGTTTGCACTGTTTTAAAATCGCCCAGTCATAGTTATGTTTAAGAAATTATACTGTATTCTTTGAATTCGCCCCGTTTTAAACTCGCCAAAATGAGAGTAGGGCGAAAGGGGCGAAAAAAAAATGGGGGCGAAAATTTCCTTGTGTACAGTATTTTGCTTTGGATTTAGTTACTCTATCAGCAGAGCAAGCACCATCTTCAATAACATGAGCCATGCTCATATAAGACATGATTTTCTTCCTGAAAAATCTATAACATGTTGAGAATTGAATTTTTTTCATGTGACCATAATTATAAAATCCATGTTTTCAACAAATTAAATTCACAGAATAAGCTCTGCCAACCAATTCTGCACAGATGAGATGTTATTTTCAGAAAAGGGTTTAATTGTACTAACTGTTATATAGCTTAAAAGTTATCTACCTTGACCTGTGATAGGCCCTCTTGGCAAAAGGCAGTGTTATAAATAAGAGTTCCCTACCTGCCCCTGTGGGTAGGACCCTCTGGGTGGTGGTGGGGGGCATTCCAGTGTTAGGTGTAGATGGCTCCACATCGATGGTGGGGTTGACACCGCCCGGCCTCTGGGAGGGGGTGATGACAGTGGTGGGGGTGGTGGTAGTTACAGGGTAAGGTGGGGTGTTAGGTGTCAGCGACTCTCCTGGGTCTGAAGAAACAAACCAATCATCATTATATAAAAGAAAAGCAATACTGTAAACTAAGTTTTATTTGGGAGAGAGAAATATCCTTGGGTTTTATGGCCTATTTCAACTTGCAAATATTAATTGCTGCGAACCATTCATTTTGCATTGTATTTGTAGAGGTTACAAAATTAATCAAATTGAATTCATATTGTCCACAATGAAGGTCTTCCCCTGATTCTTACATGTACACTCATTGCATCTTTTCCTACAGTTTTCTCTCATGTAGGCTCTGTAAGTTAGGTTGGTACAGGCTGCTTCGGGAAAACCATCACAGCTGGAGTCTTTATCTTCACAAGGTGGTAGAAAATCTGATAAAATGCAATTAAAAAAAAAAATTATGTGGATAAATATATATTTGATAAAACTTTTAGTTTGCTGATATAATGTAGCCCTTTGCAACCTTTTTTATTATCTGATGTTTTCAGTAGAACGGCTCTTCAAAAAAAAAAAAATGTAGCAGGCTTCATTATTGTAACTACAAAACAGTACTGTAAATTCCTAAATATACACATGGAATTGATTATAGCGTAATTTCACAAGAAGCATTATATGCGAAATAAAATTACTCGTCTTTATTATTATGGTGCTGAAATCAATGTAAAATCTCTTGATCAACCATCCCTTGTGAATAATTATTCTCACGATCTGCCGTTGAAGAGCCTATTCGCGATAATAAGTACTCGCAAAAAATTAGGAATCTACAGTATGTATATCATGGAAGAAAAAAGAGCAAAATAACATTATACGAAAACGTTTTGAATAAAAATCTATAATACATAAAATCCAAAGTTTCGTCTACATGTAAGTTTGTTAAAAAAAAATACATATCTGGAATAAAATGTTTGAAATCCTTTTATAATAAAATTCCTGATAATAAAATCACTGAAGACTCTGTACATACCTGGTATGCAGAATCTTGGGATAATTCTGGACCTACCTGGGCAATATCCACATCTGAATGGACAATTCTTCCTAATTCGGGGACCTACCTGGACAATATCCACATCTGAATGGACAGTTCTTCCTAATTCGGGGACCTACCTGGACAGTATCCACATCTGAATGGACAGTTCTTCCTAATTCTGGACCTACCTGGACAGTATCCACATCTTAATGGGCAGTTCTTCCTGGCCCAGTCCTCGTACAGTCCGACACACTTCTCATCAGGGTAATACCAACAGTTGGTCTTGTCCTTACACCATTCAGCAGCTGGAGTTTAAAAAGAAATTTCAATTTTTATTTCATAAACAGGGTAAAACCAACAACTGGACAAGTCTTTGCATCATACAACTGTGATTTAACATTTTAATTTTCATTTCAGAACGTGCAATAAACTTGCATTTAAATTGTATTACATAATACCGCCAGTCACTGGCAGTTATCTAACTTACTACCGCTCTTTTGTGGGGAGTTGAGAAATCTCTAAATCTTGCAAGATTTCTGGGGCACATGACATTGTTTACAGTGGGGCACATGACATTGTTTACAGTAGTGATAATCAAATGATTTGAACAATTTTATGCCGAAAGTACAATATATTGCCAAGGAAGTTTAGAATATTTAATCAGCTATAAAATGTGACAATTTTCAATGAACATTTAATGAGAAGAGTCAGTTAAGTTAAAAATATCGTTGAAAATGTAACATTTTAGGATTAGCTCCTCTCGAAAATTGATGAGGCTGGTTCAGAGATTGTTAGCAAGGTATTCCACCACGATTTTTTTACTTATCTGTCCTTATAATGAATCGATCATGCATTGTATGTAATAGTACATTTGTCCCCATCCAAGAGACGTTTCCTACCTCCATGGCGAAAGAGTTCTGCTAAGTTAAGTAATCGCGATATCAAGTATTAAAACAGCTCCACATAAGACAATACTCAGGATAAGGCCTTGTATATAGGCCTGGCATGTGACCTTGGATCCATTGTTTTATGAAGGTAGTTAGGACCATGGTATCTGCCGTAATGTTCAGCGGACTTATCCTCTAATTGTGGCTGTAAGCTCTGTCAATTATATTGAATTTTGGATTCCTTTGGTGTAAAATCACCTCAGAAAACAGAGAAATATTAATTACCTGGGTTATAAGTTGTTATTTCTGGTGTTGGTTCTGTAAAAGAAATCATAAAAATAAAAATCAGTCCATCTTAAATTAGCAAAAGAAGCAATTTGAAATTATTTATTTCTTATTCAAATGCTTCAATTTCAAATCAAAAAAGCTGTATTTGCACATTTTTGCATTAATGCTCTTTGACCAACTTGTTATTTATTGTCTCTAATTAAGCTGTAAGAGGTGACTTACCTGGGGTAGTAGTAGTGGTGGTACTAGAGACTAGGTAATCTGTTGGAGCTGAAACAGAAATCATCAGGTAACTCACAGGTAACTTACACTGGAATTTACAAGCTTATTTAGCTCAACTCAGGTAATAAATCTTCAGGAGCAAAAAAATATCAGTGCATGTTTTTGGAATCTGAGTGTCAGGGTACAAAAAATGGACTTTTAGTGAACCTGGTTGTCTTTGTCTTTTTTATCTAAAGTGCAACAAATTAAGTGCAAGATTTTGATTATCATGATTATATGTGCATGATTTGATGTACCTCTACAGAAGTTGCAGGTCTTTCTACAGTTCTCTCTCATGTATTGTCCATATACCTCCTGATTACAGACATCAGCCCCAAACTGACTGCAGTAGTTAATGTTGTCTACACAGGGTAGCTTCTCTGTAAAAACACAGTTATAAACTATATATGACAAAATTAGACACAAGGCCTGATTACACACATCAGCCCCAAACTGCCTGCAGCAGTTAATGTTGTCCACACATGGTAACTTCTCTGTAAAAACACACACCATCCAATAATAATAACAGAGTCCCTTGAAAAACATTTTTCATCAACTTAAAAACTATGATGATGACAAAATTAAACTGAAGGCCTGACGAGGTCAATGTCATCATTAATTTCACTATAACAGTTTAAGATATGCAGCTGAACTGATTTAATATTGATGCTTATGTTAGAGTTCAAGGTTCCAACCACTTTTACTCTTATATTTTTCTCATATTATTATTATGTAAGAATTTGACGTACGTGGGCAGTATCCACATCGCAGAGTGCAGTTGGCCCTGGCCCAAGTCTCGTACACACCAACACAGTCTTCATCTTTGTATCGGAAACACTCCCGACCAAGTGCATCGGTACATGCTGTAAAATACACCATAGTAACGTAACAATTCCTATACAAAGTACATTGTAACACTCCAATTCAAACTAAAAGATCTAAAACAAAATTTAACAAGTTCAATCAACTTAACACTGTCAATTACATAATTATTGTATCTTAATTGTTATAACAAGAAGTTTGATATTAAAAGTTTCACATCCTCACTTGTAATACATGATTTGGGGTGGGGGTTGGGGTGGGGGGTTAAAAAACTGAATCCAAAATTCTTAACAAGTCATACAAACTGCACCTTTATCAGCCCATCACTTGTTGTAAATGAATAATTTGATAGAATTATATTGCAATTCATTTGCTTTGATTTAAGATTTTGATCCCCCTCAGCATTAACTTTTGGCCAATTGGGACATATTTAGTGTGAAGCATTGCGCAACTCTTGAAGTGCAGCTGAGATAAGTATATAGATAGCTGACACTAAAAAACAATGAATACTTCTAAAGTCAGATTGACCAAAGGCAACTAACCTTATAGACACTGGGATAAAATATAAAATTATTTGATTAACATGATTAAAATGACAATTTATTTGCTGTGATCCCCCTTTAGTTTAAGTCCTTTTGACACATTCAGTGCAAGGTTTTGTTTGACAGAGTTTTTCTATAACTCTGGAAGTGCAGCTGAGATAACTATAGATAGCTGACACTGCACTTTGTGGGTTACCTGCGACAGGTAAACGATACACGACGACAGAGGAATCCCCCCGAGATTGTGTCGCATCGGATTGTTCCTCCCAATGTTAACGACCGTGTTAATTGCTACATCAAACACAGAATTATCTCTGATACATTAGGGTTATCTCTGTGTCCTACAGTCCCAGACTAGGATGGCATGATCTAGTTCACAGCATTTATGTGTGTAAATGAAGAATCAGAATGTGTATCGACCTGTGTACTGCTGTAGGCCTATTTAATTTGCGAGAATTCTCCTATGTAAATTTTGAAGAAAAAACGTGCAAAAAAAAGAGAGTTTACAGAATTGCTTATAAGAATTTTTCTGAATAACCGCTTGATATTTCTTGACCAAGACCTACCCCCTCCCCTTTCTCCAACCTAAGAGTCAGACCTTACCAGGCGCGGATCCAGGATTTGGAGTTAAAGGGGGCGCCAAAATTAGGCAAGGGGTCTGGGGGCCGCCTTGAGGTCCTCAGTGGGTGCAGGGCAAAGCCCTGTGTGGGGGAATGGGCGAAGCCCCCGGAAGCTCCTGGATTCTAGAGATTTTGAATGGTGAAAATGAGGTCTACCAAGTAGACATATTTGATTAACGCTAACTTTGACAATTTTAGGGGGGGCGCGCGCCGGGTACGCCCCCCCTTAAATTCGCCACTGCTTACATTATTCAAAGTTATTCACACATGATTTTTACTGATCAAACTGAACTCAAAGCAGCTAGATTTAAAAATAACCTTAATTTACGTAGCCAAAGATTATGTTCACAGGTTAATTTGACCTACATCTTCAATAAAAGACTCTTGTGTTTTTCAGCATTCATTTCATTCATTTTTGCCTCCATTGAAATTCTAAAGTTTAAAACGTTAACGGTAGATGAACCTAATTCCGGAAAAATATAATCGTAGCAAAAAGTAAAACCATGTTTTTCCAAACTTCATTATTATTTTTTTCATGGCAAAAACTAGTCTGCAGTAGTTTCATGCCATTTCAGATGTGTTTGATTCTGACGAGTTAATATTAAATTCGTTCCATTCTTTGAATTTTTTAAAATCAATCAGTCGTTTGCTTATACTGATAGTCATGCAAGAATCTATATTTAATGAAGAGGAGGGTATGGATGTGAGTTTTTTTTTCAGATTTGTAATGTAAGAAAAAAAAAGGAAAAGATTACCTTGGACCCATGGGAAATACAAAGAGAGTCATTTATACATAAAAGTACCCCCCTCCCCCTCCTCTGCAGCTCAACCCTTCTGACCAAGCAAGACAAAATTAATATTTAAGTTTTTATTTTACTAATATATTTATTTATCCATAAATTGTGTTATGTACGTTGATATGAACTGCAAAATAATAAGGATATCTAAAAAAAAAAAAATGATTGAGACCCCGAGTAGGAAAATGAAAGCAGAGATAATCTATCTAAGTAAAGAGGTGTTGTATAGGAACATTTTCTTTTTGCCTGCAGCTAGCAAAACATGTACATGTAAAATGACATGGTTGAAATGATACAATTTTCAAAACACAATGTTGTATGGATTGTACATCATAAATAAAAATATTCCTTAACCATTGGAAATTATTATTATAGTATGTCAAGATTTTTAAAAGTTTAAATTGAATTTACAATATTTAAAGAATCATAAAAAGTAACAGTTGATATGACACACCTTCTCACTGATATATTGAAAGGTGCTAATATACAATGCTATCATGTATCCACACAAAAAGTTGCAATTTTTCATACAGAAGTAAAATGTTATAATGAAAAGAAATATTGGGTCTTTTTTTTTTTTTTTTTTTGAAAATTCACCTCTCTTAAATTGGTAACTTTTATCCGCCCCGGATTTTAAAAATGCACAATAAAAAAAATTATAACTGTTACAGAAACTTGCTATCAGTGCTGACCTTTTTCAGTGGTGGGAGCCATGGTGGTGGTGGTGCTCATCTCCATCACAGTGGAGTCCGGTAACCCTGTCGCCACTTCGTCCGTCTGTCCCCCCATATCATCCGTGGCCATGTCCGGCCCCATCCCACTGTCAGTGGTCATCATCATCTGACCAGAGACCAGACCCACCAACAGACAAACCAACAACACAGAGGCCGCCATTGTGTCAAACAATCTGCGGTGTAACAAGAGAGTATATCACCAGATTTCCAGGTTAAGAGTGTTGGTGCCGATGTGCCTGATTTACTTTTATACTGCCCTGGGCACAAAGTCCCCCTCTGTCTCTCCTCTGTACTCGGTGACGTGGGAATGTGTTGGAGTACTCGTACCCCATCACCGGTTTATAGGCCATCAGCGGACACCGTGTATCCTGTTACCCCGGTTATCGTACCTACAAAATCGTCATTGATAATCACAATTGGTTAAGTACTAGCTGTTATTCTGCGTAGATTTTTCTCGTTAAAAAAATGATTATCTAATCTCAATGATGTGCACTAAATGATATCTATCATTATCGAAAACGTTTCCTGTTAAAGCCGCTTAACATTTAAGGAAAAGGAGAAATTGCAATAGACCTCAAGACCATGAACTAAGAACAGTCTTAAGCCTTATTAACTGCATGTATTTTAAAATTTACTTTAAAATCAAACATTGCATATCTTGATTTTTAAAGTTTGTAAAATATTCAAATACAATATATGATATGATTTTTTTTTAAAATTTAAAATAAATTCATACATATATGAAGGTCGTTCTAGTTTGAAAATTTGACGTTAAATTCTTCTCCTTAGTCCATGAATCGAAACTCAAAAACAACAAAATAGAAGTAACATTAAACTATTTTAACATTAACTTAAAAATTAATTTTTGCATGTCTTGATTTTGATGTAATTAAATTTTGAAAAGTTGAAAAATATTCAAATACAAACCTTAGAAGCTGATTTTTTGAGAGAATTCGAAAATAAATTGTATAAGGAAAAGCTTTACTTGAAAAAAAGATAGTTTTTTTTTGAAATTTTAATGAGATTAAAAATTCTTAGTTTTCCGCAAACTTGTTCAAAGTGTCAAGCTATGTCCTCAGAAATGGTAAACTTGCCTTAACAGAAAACAGAAAGTGTGATGCCATTTGCTTGACATGTAACATTTAACCCCTGATATTTTTAATCAATAGAGGATTTTTGTTCAATTGCTGATATAAACAAGAGAAGAAATGTAGGCCTTTTGCGCTAGGGGTAGGTGTTATGAACGATAACTCACTGCTGAAAGACGTGTAGAAAAGGCCGAGGGAATAACTGTTTGCAAGGCTTATTAAGTGTTTCTATCTCTCGTAGAATCCAGTGGTTTTAAAATTTAGCACCAATGTTAAACTTATTTACTGTTTTGATGCAACCGGTTTACTGCATATAATTAAACTTTTTAATTAAATTAAAAAGTGAAATATTTGAACAGTTCTAGAATTTAAATTTTTATACCTTTTTTGGGCTTGACAATAAATGATCAATTGTTGCATTTACTTGTAAAAATATATATATATATACACCCCGAACACAAAAAACAATTTAATTTTCTTCTTCATAATAATGGTAAAGAGCTTAAAACAGAAAAAAGAAAGTGTGAAAGTGTGGTGCCATTTGCTTAAGTTTTAGTGTGCAAAACAATGTTAGATCCCTTTTGTGTATATAACAATATCAATGCTGAAGCAGAGAGAGAGAGAGAGAGAGAGAGAGAGAGAGAGAGAGAGAGAGAGAGAGAGAGAGAGAGAGAAAAGACAGGTATATAAATCTAGTAAGTATCACAATTATACGGACTTTAAATAGTAACCGTTTAAAAAGTATAAAAGAGGCCAATATTCTTAATGTACAATAACTTAGGGTGTTTTCAAATGCTACTTGTTTGCAGTCGTTGAACGGCATTATTAGCCAGAACATCCAACTTTCTAGCAATTACGTGTAAGCACATCGTGCACTTTACAATATCCCTTAACCTGGCCAGTTAACAGTTATAAAATGTCTTCTTAGAAAACGTCCCTGACAGCAGTAGATGAGAAAAACACAAAATGCAATATTTTTGTCTCTATGCCCCCAAAACATCCACAGAGGAGATAAACTTTGTCATTGTTAATCACACTTTATGCCATGTAGCTAAATTGGTCTGCTATGTTTCCAAATATAGCTCCTCCTCGCCCCGAAGACACCTCTAATTTCTTTTTTGGTAAAGAAGCAGACGATCTAGTTTTGGCCATCTTGGAGAGGCGGGAATGTGAACGAATTGTCTGGATATAAAGGGTACACCACACGTCTTATCTCGGTCTCCCGAGACAAGGAAATTAATAGTATGGTATAGAGGTTGTACAAATCATGTACAGATGGAATGGCATCAAGAACACCTTATATGAAGGATACCACCAAGGCGTGCAGTATCAATGACTGAACTCTTTCTGCATCTATAGGAGGTTCACAAAATGTATATTTTATTTCGCTGAAAGACCATGAAACATATGGAGATTACGAATGGTATTCAAGATCAAAAGTCCATAAAACAACACAAAATAGAAGCAGAGTAAACATGGACCTCCAAAGCATCAGAGGTGGGATCATGTGCCATTGAGGAGTGAGCATCTATTGCCGACCAGTCACAACTGCCGTGTGCTCCTTGTTATAATCGGGAAATAACGGAAAATTGCGTCGTCAATTAAGTGTATAAATAATTGACTAACAATAAGTATGAAAAACGACAGTCAGCATTTGACTCAATGCAAATTGTAATTGCTGACAAGGTCATTGTATCGATCATAGAACTTACGAAATGATGACTTAAACGAGAATGCTGATATTATTGTTTCATCAACTTTCTTGTTTGTCAATAATTTACCTCGTTTTAAAAATTGCTCATACGCAAGTCATGCTCTTGCGTATCGAATAAACTGAGATATATGAAATACCTATGCAGGTTTTTTTTTAATCCTTACCAGGCTACTTGCTACAATGTATTTAAATAAAAGTTGAAATTGAAGTGCATGTCATCATTGTCTTTATTTGTGTACGTATACGAAGAGTATCATATTTTAACCTTGAATTTTTTTAATTAAATGGAAACATAATGAATATTTCCAGTCCCAAGAAATCTATAATCAATGCAAGTAAGTAAAGAGGACATAAAGCAGACGAAGTTCTTAGATGGGGTCAGGTGCCAGGGAGGAGTAAGCATCCCCCTACTGACCGGTCACACTCACTGTATATATAGTGATCAGCTAGACATTCACAATAACAATTGGTATGAAACAAGTGAGCCAAAATCTAACCTAGTGATTTTATATTTACTCACAAGGCCATTATAAAGTGTAATGAACATAAAATTCACTATAAATGCCGACTTTGATATAATTAGATTGTTGAAATCCCTGAAACATAAACCTATCAGTTAGTAGCATGCCTTGCTTTAAAGATTGATCGTGTTAGGTCATGGTGTTTGAATTGAGAATAAACAACATAAGCCGGTGATAGTGGAATGTAAATTACATGAAAAAGGAAAGTTGACTGAATTCATATCATGTGTCATACCATTAATTTGTTAATTGGTGTTCGTCTATTGATCAGTAAAACATCGAAATATGAAACAGATGTGGCAGACAGAGTGATTTTCGTCCAGTTCACTGAAATAGATTGAGCCGACGTTCGAATGAAAATAACTTTTATGAAACAAGAATATCAGCAGTCTCGTTTAAAGTCATCATTTCGTAAGTACTATGATCGATACAATAACCTTGTCAGCAAATACAATTTATCATTGAGTCAAATGCTGACTGCCGTTTTTCATACTAATTGTTAATCAATTATTTATACACTGAATTGACGACGGATTTTTCAGTTAAACAACCAAATATAAAAACAATGTGGCACACGGCGTGTGTGACCCGTCAGCAGGGGATGCTCACTTTTCCATGGGACCTGATCCCACCTCTGATGTTTCGGAGGTCCGCTTTTGCTCTGCTCTTATTTTGTATTGTTGAATTGACTTTGATATTGGATACTGTCCGTTATCTCCATATCCTTCTTCTTATTCTTATGTAGATGTTATTTGAAAAAGTCTGCTTCATATGAATATCTTACTTTTCTAAATAGGTCATAACTTTTGAATGGAGCTCAATTAATACCCATCATAATTCCATATTTATTCGTTTTAAAACTTGATCAATGAATACCAAAAATATTGCCTTTTGATCTTGGTTAAGTCAGTGGAAATTTACGTTGCTATAAACAAAAACTATTGTAAAAACTACACCATAATTTTTGATATTCGGCTTTTATACTCAAGTATTTTATGCTTGGAAAAGTATTGGATAGAAAATATTTACCTTTTAAGGTCATTTTAGTCTTTAATTTCTCTATTAAAATAGTTCAATCTGCAACAGAAGTTAGTACAAATTTATCTAATATATAAGTCTAGATTTCCGAGATTGGTCAAATGCTCTATAGTCATCCATGGGATTTTTACTTTTATGCTCAGATCCTTTTTTTTGCACTCTTAAGACAAATTAATCCACATTTGTCACCTTTTCGAACGAATTGCTTGTTAACGGGGGATATTCTAGTTAATTTTTCTTAAAACTGACTTGCACTCGAGAGATCTTTCAATATTTGTCAACAACACTTTAGGTTTACTAAATGACCCTTCTCTAGGTTTAGTAATAAGGATTGTTTGGAAACTATTTTCACCCATGGGATCCTTAAATGATTATCAACAACACCAGTCATTTGCTTGTTTAGTAATGAGGAAATTGTTTTGAATGTTTGGGAATGGGGTCATTAACTATCCTCCTGAAGATTAATGTTTACCCGGTCATTTGGTACTATCTATGATAAGTGACAATCGGTTTGTTGTAAATCAGAGATAAAGAGGACACAATGAAATAGTTCTGTTTGAAGTTTTAAAGCTGTTGTTTACAAAATACCTCCTCAACTCAAGTGCTAGATACGTTTTGATTGAAATGAGTGTGAAAAGCCAGTTTGAGGGTTAATGCTGCTATAGCCTTAGTCCTCTTCGTTCCGGAGCATAGGGCAACTGCGTAAGCTCTACTCCTTATTCTGTTTTGGAATGTTATTTTTGCCTCATTCCAAGGGTTAAACAGGCTCGCCGTTGCTGAACTTGCCTGAAATGAGAGAGACTCTATGAAGCATCACTAAAACACTAGCTCAGTAGCGAGGCAGTATTAGTTCCCTTTATAATGTCCGCTACACCCCCCCCCCTCAGGAAAGCTTCGATCCAAGGCTTAGCATGAATTCTCTCTGAGTGTGTGGACCTTTTAATTCAGTTGCGACAACCAATGCCGGTCCAGGACACAAAGTCCGTACCTGGACACAAAGTCCTAGGTTTTGAGCTTCCTGAAGCAGGTTTGAACCTCTTCAGTTACAGTAACACCTGCCAAGGTCTGTAAATGGTCATTAAGGCATTGAAAAATTAGGGGGGGGGGGCGCACGGGAACAACATATTGTTTGTGAAACACTGATGTCTCCGTATGGCAACTTATAGCGAAGGTTAAACTTTCTCAAATGCAAATCAACTAATGTTGGTATCCAAGGTAAGGTCTTCTGACAAGAAATACACTTGTGAAATATGAAAGCCCTAGCACCATCTATTCAAAAGATATGGCCAAGGCTAAAGTTTTTAAAAAGTAGGTCAAACTCCAAGGTCAAGGTCAAAAGGGTCAAAGTTGTTGGTATCTTAAGAAAGGTCTTGTCAAAAGGATTACATTTGTTAAGTATGAGAGCCCTAGAACCAACCGTTCATAAGTTATGGCCAGAGTTATAGTTGTGTAAAATTTTGCAGAACTGGGTCAGACTCCAAAGTCAATATCAAAAAGTCAAATTTGATGGAATTCAAAGAAAGGTCTTGTCACAAGGGATACACATGTGAAAAATTAAAACCATGGCCTAAAAAAATACTTTTCGGATCAAGACCCTTACTTAAGGCACTCTACCAACCGAAATGATAGTCATTGAAAAACCTTACTGACTTCCTTATATTTCAAATGAAAGTGCAGGCAACCCAATCCTTCATTAATCTGGAAGGTCTTTACCTATCACTATGCTTACTTATCCATGCAACCTGATCCCACCTCTGATGTTTTGGAAGTCCGTATTTGATCTGATACTATTTTGTATTGTTTCATAGACATTTGAGCTTGAATACTGTTCGTTATTTTAAAAGGATTAAGCTTATTTTATTAAGGTAGGTCCGTACTTTCAGAATTTTCTGTCAAACTCTTTATTTTTTTATTTTAATATCTTGAATAAGTCATTATCTAACTAAAACACCCATAAAAACATATCTTTGCAGGTTAATATTCATGCAACCTGTCTCGGAGTATATACCTCTAAAAATGCAACAGCAAAAATTCAACATATAGAATTGTAACATCATATTATATTTAGCTATGTACCAAATCACATCCAATTATTGTTAAAACTTAGGAAAATCATAAATATTCATTTGTCAAGAAAATATTTGAAATTTCTATTTGAAAAAGCTAAAAAATTAATGTTGATTCTGTCAAAATCTTTCAGATCAAATGCTCAAAATATCTTTATTTTAAATATTTTTCAAAATCTTATATGTTAATATGCTATTTTTTCTTCACAATTATTAAGAATTATATCTTGGGTTAGCAAAAAAACATACTTTATTATGGTTGACCAGAAAATTTTTACAAAACAGCCTTTTGAACACCTATACCCCCATTTTTGGAATATCTATTTTTTTCGATCATACTTCGCACAACGTATTAAAAAGTAAATTTAAAAAGATGATATAGGCTAAAAATTAAAGATAAATACATCTCTATTTTGTTTAAAGAAATTAAAAAGCTCTAGGTCCATAAAGGCAATTAAGAATTCTCTGTCTGTGTATATACTAAATTACATTTTGAACCTATGGACAGAGTGCAAAGTGGTTATTCCTATAGATAATGTACATTAAGTGCATTGTGTGCACAATGACACTTTAATGAACAAATATATACTTGCTAAATCATTTTCAATCATCCAAAAAGATTTTTTTTCAATAGATAAGGATAATCAAAATTTTATATTGGTGTGTAAAATTAAAACCGGATCCGTAAAAGAGTGGACCTGCCTTAAACTTTTGTTTTATTAAAAAAATGGTAAACTATCCCAAATTATGTTATATCGTCTAACATATGTTGAAATAAGCTTTATTCCTTATGATATAATTATATTGTAGGCAATGAAACAATTTTTCCTCTTAGAAAAATGCTTCAAATTTAGCCTAGATTGAAAAATAACGTCAAGCGGAGTAATACTTTTTTGATGTAACTCATTGTGATGTAGGCAAGTTATGTTTTACCAAATGGATTTAATCTTTAACACAATCAAATGACGTGTTACAACTAAAATTAAATTACGTCCAAATGTTTTATTCCAGAAGTCATGGCACTGTACCAATTGCAACAGGGAAGGGTATTAAATGCGGCTTACTAAACAGGGATTCAAAATCAGAAAACTAGATGTTGTAACTACTGAACCATCTTACCCCCCTCTACTCAACCTGTCTGACCATTAAACATTTTATATCATTTCCAAACCAACATGCCCAAAATTAACAAGCATGACAATTTTCACCTGATATTTTTTTTTTCAATATGGAAGAAGAAAACTCTTGATAAGATAACTGATATTCAGAATTTTATTTATTTTTTATTTTTTATTTCCCCATCACATGAATATGGTGATCAACAAGTTTACAGCCAAGGTTGAGGAGCTTTGGATTCTGCAAACTAATTTGACAATGTTCTTATATTAAACATTTATCTTGTAACAGGTAAAGTTTTTATATACAAAAAGAGCATTTTACAGAATTGTATATTAACTGAAATGTGCAAAAAAGGTATTGGATGAAAAAATGTCTCACAAGTCTTCACTGCATTGAAAACATCAGTTGATTAGAATATATTTTACATATTTTCGTGACTAGAATTATATATTTTACATATTTTCGAACACTAAGAAACAAACAAAAGTAATTTACCATTTTTTTATTATAATTAGTTACTTTTTACCTACAAAAAATCCATGTGTTGGTTACTAAAAACAATTTCATAACAACATGGAATTGTACAAGAACCTGTATGACTGAAGTCTTTTCAAAATCATAAATATTTAAAGGGTGAAAATTTGTATAATTACTAGTCAAAAAGTTAGAACATACATGTACCTTCCTTTATGGAGATAACAAACAGTATTCAGTATCAAAGTCCATAAAACAATACAAAACAGGAGCAGAGCAAACACGGACCCCCAAAATATCAGAGGTGGGATCAGGTGCCATGGAGGAGTGAGCATCCTCCGCTGACCGTTCACACCCGCCATATGCCCCTTGTCATGATCGGGAAATAACAGAAATTCTGTCGTTTAAATAATGAACTAACAATTAGGCGAAAAACGTCAGTCAGCATTTGTCTCAATGATAAATTGTATTTGCTGACAAGGTCATTGTAGCGACCATAAAATTTATGAAATAATGACTTTAAACGAGGCTGTTGATATTCTTATTTCATCAACTTGCTTGTTAATAATTTACCTCGTTTTAGAAATTGTTCATACGTAAGGCATGCTCTTTCGTATCGAATCAAATGTATATATATATATATATATATATATATATATATATATATATATATATATATATATATATATATATATATATATAGGTATATGAGGTTGTTTGTGGGCATCGATCCTCTAAGCTGGTTTGTGGGATCTCGCATTTCTACATTGCATAGCTATGCCATAGTCATAATTTAGGCGTTATATATGGTCCTTATAAAATATATAATATAATTTTTGAGTTAATATTAAAAATGTTGAATATAATTGTGGGTCAAAACATTTATATATATAGGGCATTGTGGGAAAAACTATATACATCGCACAATCCTCTTCATATATGAATTCTATGACCCGCAATATTATCTTATGCTATATATATTATTTGCTGCAATGCACAATGAAAAGACATAAAAATTAATGTTTGATAAAATATCTATAGATATATACATGCATGGATATTTACTTATGCACAAAATAGAATAAATTATTAAGAACAGTTTCGCTGATTTCAATATAAAATTTTCAATATTACTTTTCAAGTACTTTCGGATCATACTAATAATGATTTACTGCGATACATTATTTATGAGAATCTTAAGATATTCTAGGGATATCCTCTCTCGCAATATAATCTATACAATCAACTTCCCCACAATGTTATATATATAGTGACCCACAAACAGCGATGATCAGTACATTATTATACATAAGAGTGTCCCACAATCATGTATAATCACACACGGTATATTTATCCCACAATTCATTATATACATATAAACAATGACCCACAGTTTTCACCACCTGCAATATATTCATCCCACAATTCATTACGTACAAACGCTGTATATACAGTGACCCACAATCAGTTTTAATCAAGTTCAATGTATTTATCGTAAAATCCGTTACATACATATATACAGTGACCCACAAACTGGTATAATCACTACCTCTTCCCCCTCCCCCCTATTCTTTATATACATACATACAGTGACCCACAATCTGTAATAATCGCGTGCTGTTATTTATGTATTTTTTGTTCTAAATATAAAGTAGAAAACTAGTGCCATTTTTTTTTAAATTGAACAGAATATTCGAAACACAGATCAGATTTCGTTATTAGCATATAATGCAATCCAACTTTTTCTATGTCGGATCTAAATACTTTTATTTTCCTTTTAACTCAATTTCCTAGACAGACCTTAAAATATTTATATTAATCATACATGCATGCAAATGCAATCTTTGTTGTACAGAAAACCGCTATGCGTAGTATTTTGTGTAGCGGTATATATTTCCTTTATTTTTGTTGAAAGTGGCATATAGGTCCGATGGGCTGAGTGTTTGAATATTTGTATTAAATGTTTCTCATATGATTGTACGTGTATTTTATAATAACATATGCCGCTATAATAAACATTTAACTTATCCATCAATTCTTTATTACATATAAACAGTGACCCACAATCAGTTATAATCACGTGCGATAATTTATCCCACAATTCATTTTATATATAAAATATAAATAGTTACTCACAAACAGTTTTAATCAAGCGCAATTTGTTTATTCCACAAAATTTTCAATATCATATTTAAGTACTTTCGGATAATATTAAATAATGATTCACTGCCATACATTATTTATAAGAATCTTAACAAGATATTCTCTCTCGCAATTTAATTCATACTATCATTACTGCCCCACAATATTATTTATATATGTATATATATACATAGTGACCCACAAACAGCGATGATCACTACATTTATTATACATAGAGTGTCCCACAATCATGTATAATCACTTGTGGTATATTTATCCCACAATTCATTACATACATATTTACACTGACCCATGGTTTTAACCACCTGCCCTATATTAATCCCACAATTTATTATGTACATATATACGAGGGGTTATCAAAAAGTTCGTGGACTAGCGCCATAAAATTAAAAACGCTTTAGGTACATTAATGAATTTTAAAATATCTAGTGAGCATTATTTTTTCTATATAAAAAATAAACCATTAATCATAAGTTTTATTTTTTGATAAATTAGAAATGTTTTTGTAAGCAACGGTATCATCAGGCGGCCCAACTTCGAATACGACGTTTTTGCAACTTAAGTGTAACTGAGAAAAATTCTTTTGATATGAACATTTGACATCTAAATATCCCATAAGTTCAGGTTTGTGTTGGGACATAATTGTTTCATACAATATGGTATTTTCACTTCATTCTGCAAGTTCTATGAAATTTTATCCTAAATTTTACATGGAGTGTTCCAACAAATAAGGCCCTGAATGTGACATCAAAATGGCGGACGGGTTTCCTTATCCAACATTTTTATAGTTTTACCCCTGAAAAAAAACTGTTATAGGCACTGTACTTGTCTTTTAATGTCAGAATAGATTCAGAGAGAAAAGGGATGCACAGTTAATGTCAATTTGTAGTCAAGGTGTGAAAAATTAATCACCTCAAATAATCACGTTGTTCATGTGTTGTAGACGTTGAACTCCAAAAAGCTAAATAAGCTGACTCAATCAAGCGAGGAACCTCTGCGAATGTATAAATCCACTTTAATTTTTATATTCCTTGAAAACCGCTGTTCATGGCATTGTTAAGTTCTTACTGAGCTCCACGGAATTTCTTCAAATTAAGTATATGAGGCAGAAAAACCGGACATTAAAAAACAATGACGTTGTCGGACGTCATGAATTTGAACGGAGACAGCGCCGGGTGATCATATGTCATTTTTATTTTATAATAATTTGGCAAATAATGAACGTATCAGGCTAAAATTTTCAACATTTCTTCCATTTTTGTTGTTTTATGTTCCAAAAAAAATTTGAAAGCACAGACTACATAGTGCTAAATTTATAGCCTCAGTCCACGAACATTTTGATAACCCCTCGTACAGTGACCCACAATCAGTGTTAATCAAGTGCAATGTATTTATCGTACAATCCATTATATACTTATATACAGAGTGACCCACAAACTGGTATAATCACTGCATTAACCACCATCCCCCCATCCCCATTCATTATATACATACATACAGTGACCCACAATCAGGTATAATCAGGTGCTGTATATTTATAATTTTTTTTCTAAAGATGAAGCAGAGAATGAGTGCCACTTTTTATTGAATTGTACTGAATACTAGTCCTTGAAATACAGATCAGATTTATTTACAAGCATATAATGCAATCCAACTTTTTCAATGTCGGATCTAAATACTTCTATTTTCCTTTTAACGCATTTTCCTAACGCATTTTTCCAAAATATATATATTAATCATACATGCATATGCAATCTTTGTTGTACAGAAAACCGCTAAGTGTAATAATTTTGTGTAGCGGTATACATAATTCCTTTATTTTTGTTAAAAGTGACATATAGATCCGATGGACCGAGTGCTTGAATATTTGTATTAAATGTTTCTCATATGATTGTTTCGTATGATAACACATGCCGTTATAATAAACAATTTAATTTAATTACTAATTTACTTATCCAACAATTCTTTATAACATATAACCAACAATCAGTTATAATCACATGCGATAAATAATTTTATCCCACAATTTATTTTATATATATGAAGAGTGACTCACAATCAGTTTTAATCACGTTCAATATATTTATCCCACAATTCTTTAAATACGTATATACAGTGACCTACAATTAGTTAAAATCATGCAATATATTTATCCTGCATCCATTATATACATATATACAGGGACCCACAAAGTGGTACAATCACTACAGTAACCTCCCTCTCCTTCAATTCTTTATATGCATAATTATACAGTGGCCCACAATTACTTAAAATCACCTGCAGTATATTTTTCAAACAATTTATTATACATGTATATACATATATACAGTGATCAACAATTTATTCAGTTAAAATCATGTGCAATACTGAATGGAAAAAGAAACGCAGGGATGCATAATGTTCGAAAAAAGTTTGACCACATGACCGAAAATTACAAAATTTGGTCATAGGAGAAATTTAGTAACTGCGCACCAAAATCAGTATTCAGAGTTACTCAACCGTAAAATTTTTGACATCACGTAGGGAAAACGCTAAAAAGCACAAAACACGTGCAATTTGATAACGACGAGTTTGTCAACAAATCTTGTTGCATTATTTGATGCATATGAGGTATGAACATCGTTTTTCAATATTAAGAGACATTATGAATTTCTTTCAAACTGGCGCAGTTTATGGAAGTTCAATGGGGTCTTGTTTTCGAAATGCCTAACTTATGAAAAAGGCAACAACGGTTTACTAAGCAGTTTCTTGTTAATTACCCCATAAAACTTGTTACCTATTGTTAGAAAGGGTCTGGAATGGTTATCAAACAACTGTGACGACGACTGACGTTAACGCTAAACAGAGCCATATTAAGAGCGGGTTATTCGTCCTGCCATCATTTGAATCGCCACCTTACTAACACAAAACAGTCATCTATACAGTAGACTATTATAATCATTCCATTCATACGAAATTTGAAAAAAAAACTATTCCGCAATTTGGTTTTTTGAGCCAGTCAACTGTTGTATTCCTCTCACTGGCGCATGCGTGCGCCGTTTGACTTATTTTTTTGCGTGGTTACCCATACCAAATATAGCCATGGTTTGAAAGATAAACACTCTGATGAAATTCCATGCAAAGGAGAAATAAGGGTCTGACAGATGCACGGGAGAGACATTGAAGATAATGAGAGTTTTCGATTTTCCATTTTGGGGGTATCGTCATTTGAGCTTCAATAACTCATGAATTATTAGACAAAATCAAATGGGCATTTGGTTATATCTTTTTGAAAGATGATTTTAAAGGTTAGATAGGGAAAATAAAAAAAAACAAGATGTGTTTGTGAAACACTATGCGCCCGGCGGCAACAAATTAAAAAAAAGAATATTTTTAGCATAAATGTCACAGTGAAGGTCACAAGGCCATTGATCTTGATGTCATTTGAAAGATCTTGATTAGTGATGTATGCATACGAAATATGAAGTCTTTATCTTTCATGGTTCAAAAGTTATGGTGAAGGTTCAAAAAAGCTATTTTTAGCATATGACATTCAAGGTCACAAGGTCATCGATCTTGGTGTCATTTGAAAGATCTTTATTAGTTAAGTATGCATACTAAATATGAAGTCTCTATCTTCCATGGTTCAAAAGTTATGGTGAAGGTTCAAAAAAGCTATTTTTAGCATGAGACACAGTCAAGGTCAAAAGGTCACTGATCATGGTGTCATTTGAAAGAGCTTTATTAGTGGAGTATGTTTGCCAAATATTAAGTCTCTATCTGTTATGGTTCAAAAGTTATGACAAAGGTTGAAGTTTGCATTAAAATCTCTATTTTGAGCATATAGGTCACAGTCAAGGTCACAAGGTCATTGACCTTGGTGTCATTTGAAAGAGCTTTATTAGTAGAGTAAGCATACCAAATATGAAGTCTCTGTCATTCATGGTTCAAAAGTTATGGCGAAGGTTAAAGTTTGCAGACAAACAGACAAACAGACAGACAGACAGACAGACAGACAGGACAAAAACAATATACGCCTCGGATCTTTCGATCCGGGCACATAAAAATTTTAGGAAAAACATATTTCATTCACCTCAAGAGTTTACCCTACGTTTCTTTTTCCTTACAGTATATGTATATCCCATAGTTCAGTATATACATATATATAGTGACCCACAAACAATAGATTTTTACAGCATGCGCATTTAAGATTTGAATCTCAGAGTGGCACATATATACATGTAAACTCACTTTATTTATCCCATAATATATTGTATATTCATATGTACAGTGACCTACATGTATAGTGACCATAGTTACATGTGTATCCCACAATTCGACATATACATTATACATGTAGTGTGTACATATAAACAGTCATCCAGAAATCGGTATTCTATTAATTAATTCATTCATCCTCTAATGTTTATCCCATACCATGATAGTTATAATAATGTTAATCTAACAACACGCAAAGATAGGACAAAAGGTTGATATAAAGTCTGGATACAGAACTGATCTCTCAATTATTGAATTTCATATTTTATTTTCAGAGATTAAGATGGGTAAAGGGTTCTGGAAGTTTAATAACTCTCTCTTAAAAGATAAAAGTTATTATATAAGTTTAGTTAAAGACACAATAAATAGAATTAAACTTCAGTATCCAGTTACAACGTTTAATCGTGTAATGATTAAGGACATAGAAAACACAGAAATTAATTTTATAACTGATGACCAATTATTCCTAGAAATGCTACTACTTGAGATACATGTAGGAGGAAACACTATAAAGTATTGTTCTAGAAAGGAATAGGAAAGAGACCGAGAAGAAAATCTGTTAGAAGAAGATAAATACAAGAATTAGAAATCATCAGAAATTTAAATGATTCTCATGAAACTGATGAAAAACTTTCTATTGCGACATCTGAATTGGAAGAACTTCATAGGCGAAAATACTCGATTTATCTATGATGTTCCACATATTACAAAAGAAAAACAAATCCCAAGGATGATGTTACTTATAGATTTTAACACTATTTTCTTAAGATTTATGTACAAGACTTTAGAATATTTTAAATTTGGCTGTGATTATTAGATGAATTTAAGTATTACATAAAAATGCCACATTATGTGTTTTGCAGAATGGTATTTTTTCCCAAAGTCTTTTGAATAGGTAGATGGTGTCGTAAAGGAGACCCTGTCTCATCATATACTTCCAATTTTTGTGTCGAGATAATGGGTCGCCTTATTAGACAAAATAAAAATATAAAGGGTTAAAAAATTGGTATAGAAACAGTCTGTTTATTACAATATGCAGATGATACCGTGATATTTTTGGATGGGTCTGAAAAGAGGTTTGAAGAGTGCACTAGATCTTTTTTTTCCAGTTTGCTAAATTTTCAGGTTTAAAGCCTTATCTTTGTACCTTTGTACGGATCCATGTCATAAAGATTCTGTGAAAGTTTCATTAAATTTCACTCAGTGATATAAGAGGAGTTGCGGATAAGAGATGGGTACCCCAAAGCGTAACAGACAGATGGACGGATGGACATACAGACGTACAGACATACCGATTACAGTATACCCCCCTACTTTTCAAACGGGGGGGGGGGTATAACTACCTGAATAAAAAGCTAAATTCCATTTAAACTGTAATATTCAGAATTTGAATTCAACACAACTGAAAATCCTGTGTCAACTCTTTGAGATATATATATATTGGAGGTTCTTTTGTTTGGAAGCTGGGTTTTTCATGAATATCTAGAAATTTAAAGACTGTTTTTATCCTTTTGAAAAATTAATCTTTGTGTTAGGCACAATGCATGCAATTACAATATTCAGTGGCGGATATAAGGGGGATGCATCCGCCCCCACCCCTAAAATTGTCATAGTTAGCGTTAATCATAGTTTCGTCGAGAAAGGGTAAAAATGTCTACTCGGTAGACCTCAATTTTACCTACAAAATCTCTAGAATACAGGAGCTTCCGGGGGCTTCCCTCTGACCCCCTGCCTACTTTTGGTGCCCTTCTAAACTTTAATTCCTGGATCCGCGCATGGGATTTATAGAGCGTTGGAGTGATATCAACTCATTATACAAAGGAAACTAAAAATTATGAAATTTTGATGTAAAATATTTTTTAAAAATAAAACTGCATTTTAAATTCTTCATACAAATACATTTCATATGATGCGGAGAATTGGTCAGGAACGAGTATTAACTGGGAGAGTGATGTAAATCTTAAATTATTTAGATAGGTATGGGAGAGTTATGTTCTGAATAAATTAAATAATAAATAAATAATTAAAACAATTATGTTTGAACGGGAAATTAAAAAAAAAAAAAACTTGCAGAATATATTTTAAATCAAAAATATGACAGTAGCATTTAATAAATTCTGAAAGGGAAAAGAGGGAAAAAAATTTAATTTAAAATTAAATTTGAACGACATTTAGATAAACATGTAAATCTTTTCTATTGTGTGTTAAAGGTTCTCCAAATTGTTTGTGAAATATTAAAGCTCTATCTCCTTTTCTGTCTCTTTTTTCTCTCCCTAAGATTCTCTATCCCCCCTCTCTCTCTCTCTCTCTCTCTCTCTCTCTCTCTCTCGTGTGAAACATTTAATCCCCCCGCTTTCGCGAAAGCGAGGAGTCTAATCAAATTAAATCTTATTCGTAGATATGTCTTTTTGTCAGTCAGACTGTAAATTTGTCCGTATGTCACAAAATTTAACCTTGGTCATATCTTTTGAATTAGAACAGAGAAAAGATTTTTATATTATTCATGTGTTTTAACTGTGACAAGACCTTTCTAAATACACTATAATTTTTTACCCCATTACCATGAGCTTGAAGTTAGTCCTACTTTTCAAATACTTGAACCTTGGTTATAACTGGTGAATGAGAAAAGATACAAAATCACGAGCCACGATGGGATCGTACATTTTAGTCGTGGTTTGTGACGATGGAAAAGATAGGGCTTTCACATTTCATATGTAAATGACCATTTCTAAATAAACTATGGATTTTGACCTTGTGACCTTGAACCTTCACGTTTAAGATATTTTACAAAAAAGTTATTTTTCCCTTATAACTTTTGATTTAGAAGAGATCAGGCTTTCATTTTTGACCTGTTCATTACGTGTCAAAATATTTTAACACATGCTAAAATTCCTGACCCCCTCGAGCTTGACCTTTGTGTTTGACCTAATTTTCAAATAAATCAACTTTGGTTATAACTTTTGAATGACATACGATAGGGCGTTCATATTTGGCACAATATGCCATAAATAATGACATATCACCCACAAAGACACAAACAGCCGGTAAAACAAATAAACATTTTGTATTGTACATCTGTACATGCAGCACTAAGTTTACTTTAAAGAATTCAATGAGCATGCAATTTTTTCATAACCATGTATGTTCACTAAATTAGATGTCAATGACTCGACCGAAGTTTTGTCCAAGACATTTGATATATATATACTTTTATTTATTCTTATTACGTAAATGAAATTTTTCATAAGTGAATTCTTCAATCCTGTTTTAATAACCAAAAAAGTACAATCTGAAAAGAGCGCGAGTCAGAAACGAAAATTTGAAAATGTCAGAAATGAAAACTAAAACATGTCGGGCATGAAAAGTTGAAAATATAGAAAAATTCCTAATCGGCAATCTTCGGCTGACTCCGCTACGCTCCATTCAAACATTCGAGGTGCGATGCATGAGCCATCCGAGAAGCTCTTTTAGGGAAAAATTCCGGAAATGAAATGCAGCTGTGGGACCACAATTTTAATATGCTTATTTAAATATTTATTCAAGACCTCTTTGAAGCATCTGTAATATTATTTTGTCGATTTGATTTTTACTACCTTTCCATCTACCCATCCATATATGTTCATACCCTACATAGCGTAAGAACTGGGGGTTGGGGGTCTAGGGCGCTTTAGTCATAAATTCTGTATTGAAAACTTTGTGAATTCTTGTTCAGAGATAGCTGCAGAACTGTAGCTCTCCGAAAATAATATATTGGCAGACCGGAGAGCTACAGTACAAGCCATTGGAAAAACAATATATTTATTGCGCACGAAAGAGTGCACGTTTTTCGATTTACGAATTTCTCCATGTTTTTAAAATGTCCCTCAAAATAATTTTAACCGTGTGTTCCAAACATATTCCCTCACTCTTTCCTCAACAAAGCAATCCTTAAAACTGTTGTTAAGGAGGAATGCCACACCAACTTTTTACTTTGTAGATTTCTGAGTCAACCTTTTTAATCAATGTTTTTTTTTTTTTTTTTTTTTTAATTACAAAAAAAGAAGATGCATGGGCGAATAAAGCGAACAGAATGCCTTTAGCGCGACAGATAAGAAGTGAAAAATTTAATCTCAATTATATCCAAATTTTATTTCATGTTTCATTTAATATTAAAGTATACTTAATGTAAAATCTCTAAAATTTACAAAAAAAACTCACAAAGAGTGAAAATATTTGCCTATGAAAAAGCATACACAGACTTAAAAGAACAAAAACGATCATTTTTTCATACTTTAAAACAAATGTTTTCAACATGAGTGGGTCTTCCTCCATTTTTTCAAAGATAATCTTAAAAGTTAAAAAAAAAAAAATTTTTGGTTTACAAAAAATGGAGCGAAGACCCACTATACCTTAAAAGTACACGTTCGCATCTTTCCAAGAAATACTTCAAGTCCTATGGAACGCCATCACTTCCTTATAGCATACAACTATGCATTTATTATCTCAATTTATCATTACGTGATGTGAACATATCTTTACGTTATGTCCTTTTTTATGAGATGATATGAAAATATCTTAACATCATGTCAATGCTGCATTACATGAAGTAAATACATTCTTTTATTATGTCAGCTCTTCATAACTTGAAGTAAAAAATCCATTTTGTGCAGTGATTATATGTGTTTATATTGTGTTAAAACTTTATTACGTGAAATGAATGTTTCTTTACATCATTTCATTTTTTTAATATGCGAGGTCAAAATTGCGTTACGTCAAGCAAATTGTGTTTTATAATTAATCTTATTATTAGA
>NW_026933466.1:0-5591 GCF_032062105.1 Saccostrea cuccullata
AAAAAAAAATTAAAATTAAGCTAATGAAAATAAATAACTACAACAGATTTACAGAATTGAAATATATGTTCTATTAAACACTCGTACCCCCTTCTTTCATTGCACTACCAGAAACAAGACTGCTTAGACACTCATTGGCAACCACTTTCATGTTAACATCTGAACTAATGAAAATTCTACTCTTGAGCAATGTTCCACTTGAAAGATCTTACCGTGTAAAGGAAAAGACTCAAAGGTAAAATGAAGAAAAACATCATTAGTCTGATTAGAAACAAACATTTCAAGCAACACGACCTCGGGTCAACCATAAACAAATCCTTTTATTCATCTTTGTCAACGTACATTGATATTTTGCTTGTAAAAAACGCACAGCACACTACGATCATAACATTTTGTTAACTTGTTCATTTTAAACTCCGATAAATATGCAATTTCTATAATTGGATTCAATACATTAGTAAACTAGCTATTTTATATTGAAACATCTTTTCTATTTTCTTCTCGGAGACCTAGGGGTTTACTCAATGCTCTATACTTCTTTTTTCTTTTCAGCGCAAATGATGAAAAACGAACGGGTTATTATGTGACCGTCATACCGGAAATATAGTTGCTGTCTACTTTCTTTGCCTTGTTTGAGTCAAGATCATGAAGATGCCAAATTTTACAACCAATGTAAGGTTTTTAAAAAGAATTGTCACTCAGAGACATCTTTTGCATAGGAATAGATTGTTCTCCAAACATGACATTCTTAGATCTGCTTCGAACACAGTGCAGAATGTTGAAGAAAGACCAGCATGGATTGATGCCAGCGACTCTGATACGTGCAGTGATCTAATTGACAGTTTTGTCGTGTACAATGACTTCATTTCAGAAGAAGAGGAATGTTCTTTGATGAATGAACTGGACCCATACATGAGACGATTAAGATATGAAAGAGATCACTGGGATGATGTAAGTATATTCCAAACATTGAATGTCAGACTGCTCGGCCCAAGACACCTCGGTCCAACGATACCTCGGCCCATTGACACCTCGGCTCCGACGGCTCGGCCCAAATTTGCAGACACCTCGGCTCACATAAAAGACACCTCGGCCCAAATAGAAATATAATATTTTAGTTAAATATATTTATTATTTATGCTATTATATATCTATGAAATGCAAAAGAAAATTAATTTGATACATTTGCAATCTTCCAAGACGGCAAATTGACGGTAATTAAAGAAAGACAATCCATTAGTAACTTGATCATAAGTGCTAATCATTAAACAAACAAGAAGACGCGGTGCATCCTTTTGGAGTCTCGAGCGCGTGTCATATGGGGTGGTGACTATGAGGAGATAATTACGAGAAGCCATAATTGGGAGACTTACTCATGTTAATGAAAAGTTTCTTTAAGAAACCCTTGTTGATATTTTATTAAATTGATTTGAAAAAAATAGGCCTATGAGTTTTTAAAATTAAGCAGTAAAATATATATATATAAAATAAACAATTTAAATCAATAAATCTTGAAAACCAGGGCATAAATTTCTTTGTAGACCTATTACATGTACCTCCCAATCAACGGATTGTAATTTGATGTTGTGCTGTGGTTTGTTAGAAAATACTGAAATACTGAAATATTGACTTTATCGTATATTTATAGTATACGTATAGTGATTAAATATACATAGTACATTACATTACCGTGGCGGCGTGGCATAGAAAGTAAAAAAAAAAACTAATTTAAACAAACTAAATTTAATTTTATTCCTAACGGGCCGAGCAGTCTTCGGTATGGGCCGAGGTGTCAATGATTTTGAGCCGACCTGTCGGGGCCGAGGTGTTAACCAGCACGGGCCGAGGTGTCGTTGGGCCGAGTAGTCTGTCTACCCCAAACATTTATGAGCAGCACTGAAACCTAAATTACTATTTAATCTGTGTGTTAAAGCAGATTCTCTGACCTGGTCCATTGGCCATATTATTATTTTAAAAAAGAAAATTATTTTTAGTTGTGTGACAAAAGGTTACGTTAATTTTTTGAACTCATCTGAGTTAGAAGCTCAAGTGAGCTCTTCTGATAACATTTTGCAGGTCCAGTACAATCACTAGATTTAGCTACGTAGGTAGAATTACCTACGTAGCTTTATTTACCTACCTCAGGTAGCTTTATTTAGCTATTTCAAGATAAGTTTTCAAAAGTTTTCTTTTTAATATGTTCTACGGTGCGACCGTTGGGGCGAGCGCAGTTATTTACTATCAAAAAACCTTTTGCACAGTTATTACTTGCACTGCCTATCCTCAGTTCATTAAAAAAAGAAAAGAATAAAAAGAAATCACTTCTCAAGTGTCGGGATCGAGATTCCGAACTTTTCGGAAGTTTCCGACAAATCGGAAATACCCGAGCCGTTAAGTGACAAAAGTATGACATCAAATAAAAAGTCCTGTTGACTTAGAACACAAACGATAGTTTTGTGGCATGGATATTGCATTAAATCGTTGTTTGTAATTTTTTTCAAGTAAGTTGTTGCTATGTTTTAGCCACCATGTTGCTATGCACCGCAAAGGATTATTGGGAGTTTGGAATTTTTTCACGCGGTGAGATAAAAATTTCTTGAAACAATGTGCAGATTTCAACCCGAATTTCCTCCGTTCGTACACGTTAGTCTATTGAGCTCACTACGCGAGCGGCGCTTTGCGCCGCCTCGCTGCGCTCGCTATTAAAAAGAGACAAAAAGTCGCAATTAAATGACTATTGATATTTATACAATGTACTAGGGAGGCTTAAAAAAGCAATCCAAAGCAGAGATAGTTTATACATTGCTGCTTTTGGACAATTTAGAGCAAAACATGTAATTCCATTGTTTGGTTAACTGTCCTATCTATTGAGCGCAGTGAGGTATGACTGAATATGATTACTTCACATTGTGCTGAATAATTACCAACCTATTATCGTGTTAACCGGAACTGGACTTCTTTGTCATTTCATTCAAGGAGTAACTGTTCTAACTGTCACACATAGCCCCAAAACTTTCAGAACTTTGATTGCAATACGTAATATCACGACTACCAATAAGTACCTTGCAGTTATCTAACTTACTACTGCTCTTTTGCGGGGGAGTCGAGAAAGCTCTAAATTTCTGGGGCACATGACATTGTTTACAGTAGTGACAATCAACTGATTCCAACAATTTAATGCCGAAATCACAATGTTTTGCCAGATATTGAACTCCAAATAGTACACTGTCATATAAGGAAAGTTTAGAATATTTTAGCTGCTTTAAAATGTGACGATTTTCAATGAAAATTAAACTAGAAGAGTCCGCTTAATTAAAAATATCATTAAAAATGTAACAATTTAGGATTGGCTCCTCTCAAAAATTTATTAGGATGGTTCAGCGATTGTTTAGCAAAGTTTTCCACCAGGATTTTTTACTTATCTGTCCTTGTAAATGAGCACTACAATGATCAATCTTGCATTATATTAAATAACACATTTGCCCCCACCCAACAGACGTGTCTTACCTCCATCGCGAAAGAGTTCCGCTAAGTTAAGTAATCGCGATATCAAGTATTGCGCAGAAAAAGACATTTTTCCAAGAGGGATTTTTTCATGAGTTGTTTTCAGATGAGTTCAAAGTTGAAAATGATCACTGCATCAAAATGATATTTTCTGCACACCCTGAGAAAAATGCTTTTTAATAGAAATAAATCAGTTTGGTAGCTAAATAAAGCTACCTCAGGTAGGTAAATAAAGCTATGTAGGTAAATCAAGCTACGTAGCTAAATCTAGTGATTGTACCAGACCTGTTTTGCCCATTGTTGTTAATAGTCATATTAATATAGAATCCTCCACAGTTAGTGTAGATTCAAGGATGTTGAAGTCATGATCCTGGGGAGTAGAGCTGGGACACAAAGAAGGATAACAGTTTTATATACATGTGTAAGAATATATAAAAGAAAAACATAGGTAATCAAAGATTACAAAGCTCACCTCAGTTATGTTATCAGTTTTGGTAATGCAAATCTCACATCATATTTTTTTAACAGTTAGTATTTTTTCTGGCAACAGTATTCATGCAAGTTCTGTTTAAATAGGTCTTAACGTTCATTATCATGGGATTGACCTGTTTCAAAAACTTTCAAAAAAAACGTGGCCGGGTCAGATCCAGCATCCAAAGCAAGTTTCAATTGTCCATCCTTAGATGCATCATCCATCCAAGTTTGGTCTGGGTAGGGCTGATAGTTACTTGGGAATAACCTAGTCACTAATCTGGAAAATGTAGGTCACATCCAGCAACCGAATCATGTCTAGTAGTGTCCATCCCTAGATGCATCATCCATGCAAGTTTGGTCCGGGTGGGGTTGATAGTTACTTGGTAATGGACCTGCTCCAAAAACTTGAACCTGGTCACTCAACTGAAAAATGTAGGTCACGTCCAGCATCCGAAGCAAGTCTGGTAGTGTCCATCCCTAGATGCATCATCCATGCAAGTTTGGTCCAGGTAGGGCTTATAGTTACTTGGGAATGGACCTGCTCCAAAAACTTTAATCTGGTCACTCATCTGAAAAATGTAGGTCACATCCAGCATCCAAAGCAAGTCTGGTAGTGTCCATCCCTAGATGCATCATCCATGCAAGTATGGTCCAGGTAGGGCTTATAGTTACTTGGGAATGGAACTGCTCCTAAAACTTTAACTCGACTTTGTTGAGGTGAGCTAAAAATCTGCATGAAGAATATCAGGGCCATATTTATTCAAGTGAGCATTGTGGCCCATGGGCCTCTTGTTTTAATGTTCCTATTGGTAACTTTTATTTATTATTACCTCTGCTTGAAAAGTGGGAGGTAAATAGTGACTGGGTTGTGTCTGTCTATTATGCTTTGGGGTACCCATCTCTTACCTGCAACTCCTATTAGGCCTAGAAAAAAAATATGTTTGTTTCCGCTTTCCCGACCGACCCTAATTTATAATGCCGACCCTAAATATTTTTTTAATGCTTTTGTCCCATGATGTGCAAGATTTCAACCAGAGAATTAGAGCCTCCAGCTTTGCAAGCTTTTCAAGACAGAAAGAAGTTTGGGTCACCTTTCTATTATAAGTTAAGTCACAGTAATGCTTAAAACACCATTTCTTTTGTCATTAATGTTACTTCTATACACGTTGGATTAAAGAAGCAAAAAAATTTTTTTCAAAAAAAAAAAAAAAAATTGCCCACCTACCTACCCTATATTTTTTCAGCCTGAAAGCGGAAACAAACATATTTTTTTTCTAGGCCTTATACCATTGAATGAAATTTAATCAGACTTAAACAGAATCTTTCTTTCATAGTGCCTTTGTGACTTGCTTTTTTTTACTTTTTGATCAGACACAAATTCTGAGTTTGCCATAGCAAAAGATTGATACTGCTATTCTTTCTATTAAATTGAAGGGTATCCATCTCTTGTCCGCAACTCTTCCTATACCACTGCATAAAATTTAATGTCAGATACTTTCACAGTTTCTTCTTTACAGAATGCCATTGAGACCTCCTATTTTACTTTTTGATGAGACACTTATTTTAGGTCTTCCGAGCAAAACATGAACTTTGTCATTATCATGATATGGGAG